>NW_010539640.1:8634-75305 GCF_000687285.1 Phaethon lepturus | reverse complement strand
GAAAGAGTATCCTGTTAGAGCACTTCCCTTAGGAAATTATGGCTTACGCCCAAACCTGAAATTATATGAATTTTTTTGATACAGAACTATTTGTTTATAGTGTTTGTGTCTTAGTGTGTTGGGCAGAAATTTACACAAGGCTGAGTATGCAGAAAAAAGAAGGGGTTGGCTCAGACCATTCTGACTCAATCCAGCTCAGTGAACAAAACTGTTTTCTTTCTGAAAATAAATATTCTAGCAGTACTTATTAACTATTTCTATCTCCAAACAAGTAAGCACTTAAATAATACCCCCACCTCCTCTAAACAGCAACTTCTAAGGAAAGTAAATACTACTGAAAACTGTTTTGAGTTCAAAAGAATATTAATTAACAGCCATATCCTACTAAGGCAATGAATAAAAGCTTAAATTACGCACACAAACTCTGTATTTCACAACATAATAGCATTTAACAATACATTATTCGGTATTCTAAAGAATATTTTTAAATACATGGCTTATGCAAAGGTAGAAAAAGTGTAAGTGTTGTGGGGAAAATGGTAGAGAAGAAGTCATTATGGTTGTGGATCTGAAGAGAGGAGTACATTTCTAATTAGCTTTCACTGTTGTGTGATACTGTGTATAAGAAATCCAATTTTTTTTTTTCAGTCTTGCCTTAACTATACTGAAGGTTTCTTTTAACTCAGCCCCATCAAAATGACTGGATAAAAGCTTCTACTTTCATAATAACATTTTTGCAATTTCTTTTTCTAAGTCTTCATTGATTACTTTAGGTTACATGAAAGCTAATAAGGATATCTATTTTAAGTTAACAAAGCAGGTTTAAATTCAACAAGTTTCATACCTTGAAACTTCTGTAGACAAGTAAGATGTAATAATTTGTTTCTACATCTCCTGAATTCCTGAATTACTAGTCAACAGGTCTTCCATGAAAAAAACTTAGTTTTTCCTACGTATTTTAAGTTTTATGTTTCTTTCCATTAAAGTTTCCAGCCTTTCACAGACATATTTAGTTTGGCAGGAAGAATCTGGTGACTCATAGACTGAAGAGATTTGAGAGCAAGCTACTGAAAATGTATCTAATTTCTTCTTGTGTAATTTGGGAGCAAGCTACTGATAGTATGTCTAATTTTCCCAGTTTAATCAGATGTATTATTGGCAAATACATGTCCTGAATAAAACCATGTTTATTCCTGAAATATATAGCTAAGATTAAATGCAAAAACACCATATATATTTTCTTTTAGATCACTTCTGTTTTTTTCTAATTGTTTCTGGTATTTTACTCTAAATCAATGGGCACTGAATGAAAAGAGAGGTACTATTGAAATAATTTGCATTATGACCCTACTTATATTTTGGAATTCAGTAATATCAAAGTATTCCTTACTGGTGTTTTTTGGTGGGGGTTTTTTCTCCTTTTTTCAAGGGAGGATAGAGGTGTAGGAAGGGTAGGTAATGTTATTATATCTCCACGATTCATATAGAGAAGGATGAATGTGTTAGAAAAACTCTCATTTGTATTTTATGTTGACTGTATTGTTTTTTTCACCTCTTTTCAGACAGAAGAGTTTTAAATGCAGTTCTTTCTAGATAGACAATCTGTGACAAACATTTTCGTTTATCCACATACAGACTAAGCATTCTGAATGATAAAGATTGAACAGAGCTTGATCCAACATACACAAAGAGTTTCTGGTTCAGATTAATTTCATCTACTTTTGGGCATGTAAATAAGGTATCTGAGTTAGGAGCCTACTCAAGCTCATTCTACAGTCAGTGAGAGGAGTTAGAAACTTTCAGAATTATCATTAAGTTCTGAATATCCCGTAGGACATACTTTTCCTTCTCCACTAAATTAAGCAAGGAAGCTATGGCAATTGTATCCTTAAGTTAGTTAAGTCAGTTAAGTAAGGACTCTCCATTAAGAGCCTAAATTTTGGTGGGATGAATCTGTTTAAAATGACACAATGAATTTCACTGTGGAGATAAGGATGCACTCGTACGGACCACTTTTCAGATCAAAGCAAATCCAAACTTATTTTATCTGCCATGGTATAATACAGTTAAGAAAAGACCCAGGGTGTGCTTATGCAGGTAACACCAGTTAGAGCTATTCCTTTGGCCTTCAAGAACTCCCAGACTTTAGTCTGACTAAGTGTGAATCCTTTTGGAAGAAAATACTCTACTCTGAGACAGTAAAAGTAGAACGGAAAAGCTTATCTTTCTTGACATAATAGATAGAATATACTCTTACATGCCATAATAAGTAACAGTCCTTCATGTTTTATTCCTGCATAATGAGACAAGGTGCACTCATCAATGCATAAATAATGAAGCAATTTTTTACACTGTTGTTCACACGGATTCATTTCTATTCCTAAGAATATACATGGCCCAGCAGTTTCTTAAGAAATTGAGACAATAGTAATATTTAAAACCTAGAGTGACATCTAAATATCAGACGTCATTAAAGAAACATTTTCTACATTAGAATGCTGTGCCATAAAGTATCATCATGGAGAAAAAACACAGAATGGTCCTCAAGTACAGTTTTGAGATACGCATTGATACAACAGGCATACAGTTTTGAGATACTCAGGCAATTTAAAGATTTAAAAAATAGCTGCTGCTGACCTAATGAGCTCATCTATGAAAGCAATAATATGACTGACGCAAGACAGCACCCCACCTGAGGCTGTTAGCCATTCAATGAGTTCAGTCAACAGCACAAATTCCCTCTATCTTCCTCACTTCTGTTCCTCCCTTCTATCCAAGGCAATACAGAAACAGTACAGACCCACTTCAAAGATAACTGCATTCCATGATCTTCTCTAAAGTGATCCCTTTGCAGGCAACAGTAATTGCAGTAGTTAAAATTTCCAAACCAGATACGGGGTGCAGGAACTGTACTTTAGGTTCTTCAGATCTTGTCAGTAACTATTGTTTTGAAGCAGTCAGAGTACAGCACTAAAACCAGGAAGGATTATTTATATTTGCTATGAATAAATATGTATGCAATTTAGAGCTTATTTCGGGCTACCCTTAATATTGTGCACTGTACCATTCCCAGCTGGTTTGGCTTGAAGGAAATGGGGTAGAAATGAGGGTAGTGTTTCCACAACATTCTCTCACTTCACAGTTAGGTATTGACTTCTGCGTTTAAAAGTCATGAAGGGTGATCTTGTATGAGATACTCACATGAATGTTTTTCATACACTTGTAGAGTTCCACCGCTATTTCAGGAATTAGATACAGTAGATTTAATATAGTTTTCCCAAGATACAATAATTTCAAAAAATGGAGTGGTCAAGGTAATATGGTCATTCAAAAATAATAGGAAGATACTTTTGTAGAATTTGACCCTTATCTTTCTTTCTGCAAATAATGGAATGAAATTCTACAACTGCAGCTCTAATGGCAAAATATCAGCTACTATAATTTTTGTTACATAGTCATCTTATTTTAGTTTTTGAAAGCAGTAGGAGTTGATGCAATAAAAGACAACTATTTCCTGTTATCACTAAGATGAAGACTAATAAAATGAGCAGAATTCATAAGCGGTGATATTCTTATTGTCTGCTGGTCTTTTCAAATAGAAACTTATACACTCATATGAAACAGAGGAAGCTCAGGTCTGTGAAAAAAGAGCAAAAATTTTTAATAAATCAGTCTTTAACCTTCCATCAAGAATCAAATAACCTGCAACAGATTTTGAATGAAAAATTATTATCTTTGAATTATGAAAGAGGTGGGAGTGTCCTTGTTGGTTTTTTTTAGGATATAATATATAAAACAAGTGTATATCTACACTTTCATATGGCAGAGAAAAGAGAGACATTGTCAAGGAAAAGGTGATATATAGTCTAATAAAGAAGGGACAAAGATGATACCCAAGTAGGGGAAAATAGTGATGTTAATAATCCAGGCGGGCCCTGTCCAGGAGTTTCTTCACTTCATAATCCACAATCAGGAGTCCATGGATAATTACTCAAGGTTATCTGTTAACTTCAGTTGGCTTTGGCTCAGTGCACTGAGGATAGTATGAATTACTTTGAGGAATTCTCTATGCTCACTAACGAAAACATTGATCATTGATTTTTCTAGGTCTTTTGGCCATAAGTATCATTGTACCACAAATATTTTCCCTTGACTGGATTCCCACTGGTTTCTAACTAGTCATCTGTTTTTCCTAAGAACTACCAGCTGAACTTCTGATATTTTTCCTTCTGTATTATAAATACAGCAAATAGAGGCTCTTTTGAGCAATCAATAGGTGCGACTTGTGCCTGATTTGAAAAGGGTACATGCGTGTCAAAAAACTCCTCATTTTTAACATTTATTCAAACCAACCTGAAAGGTTTGTAGTGTAATTTTAAAGTTCATCTGTCATTCATGATACAAACTATTAAAATTTATCAATTCTTCATATGTAAGTGTTTGCTGAAGTGTTTGCTTATGGCCCTTATTGACTACTTGTGAAAAAGCTATTGCTATTAAAAGCTCTTTAAAATAAGAATTGGCATAATGACTTGGCTTCCTCTCTGACGTTAAACATACTAATACGCTTAGTATGAAATCTTCTTATGTGAGGCATCACATGAAAGCTAATAATTTCCCAAGTGAGCTAAAAATAATGAAGGCTGAATTTGAATAAATAATCTAAGAGGCATTCTGGAACAGACAGTGGTTAATAAGTACTGTAAATGCTACCTTTCTACTAGCCTCATTTGCAAGATGCCAAAGACTAAACATGGACCATAAACAATATGGGACAAAGATTGAACATGAGAAAAATATAATAATTGCATGAAGTTGGAGACAATGTATATTTTATTGTTTTCTTTGTCTTCTGACCAGAAAAATATAATTAAATATCTTTCAAGCTTCTTTAGTATGTATTGTTTTGGAGTTTCATGTACTTGTAACTTAGATCTAGTCTCCACTGTAGTCTCTGCTGCAATGAGACCATCTCACAGCACCTAAATGTACTGCAATAATTCTAAATACATTGCAATATAAGGAGTAAGAGAATCTGCAGGTTTTATTAAAAAGTATTTCTTTGTGTAACCACAAATAATGCACGAATATATGAATTAAAGAAAATTTTTAAACATGTGCTGGAACTCAAATAGAAGAGCTTAATGAAAGAACTAGTGACTTAAGCTGTGGTCTTAAGAACCCCTTCAAATCAGGGAATATTGGCCTTAATTTTGGTCACAGGCCAATCAGTTTTACATAATCATACAGTCCATCGTTAAATGACTACAGTCTTTAACAAAAATTTGTATCTGTAGTTATGCAGGATGCACACTTCTTGGGAAAAGGAAAAAATAATTCAAATATTTATTCTCTCTTCACTATGTAATGTGTGGTCTCATGCCCTATTGACTTCAAAGATCCAAACACGGTAGACAATAAGAATTATTATTTTCTTCATAAACTCCTCTAGAGTGCTCATCATAGAAGTATTTGATTGCAGCACTCATACAAATACACTATAGCCTACAATTTCCTAGGAAATCATCTGGTTCTCTGAGCATTTGTAAGGTTTTTTTTCCCTAGTAATTGCATATCCAACAGGAGATGGCAAAGATTAATTTTGCAAAGTAATTTTAATATTTCTGCTCGTGCTTTGTATGTTCAAAACAGAATACGAATGCCAATGAATTTAATCTAAAGATACAGTGAAGTAATACCTTCCCTTCATAAAGGGGAAAACTGAAGCAAAAAGGCAAAAGCAGATTTTAAAAGATGCAGCTGCAAGTGTGCCACTTGCTTAAAAGCAGCTTCAGCATATATGCTGTCCTACCTGAGCTAACAAAGCACTTTTGCCAAGAGAGCTGGAAACAAAAGCAATGTAATCTTCCTCTCTTTTTGTTCAAATTTAAGCACCCTTCCAAAGAATCATTAGCCTCTTTCCATTTTCACTGGAGTGACAGAAATTACCTCATCCTTGCGAGCTGCAGAAATTCCAGAGCAGCTGCTGCACAGGGCAGCAGCAAAGCACTGACCAGGAATAGTTCTCGCTGCCAAGTGGCTGGTGATAAATAGAATTCTGTGCAGAATCAATTAAAATTTGAAATTATTGAAATCTCTTGGTCAAGAGATCCGATTTTAGATGAAAATGTTGAAAACAATTAACAAAGGCCATAAAACCATTTATTTTCCTTTTCAGCTAATGAAGCAGTTCATGGAAGGTGGTACAGAAAAGCCCTATATCTGTTCACAAAAAGTTCATGAAATGCTGTGGTTGTGTAAACACCTCTCATAGTTGCATGTTAAACCTTCAACTGGAATAAGTCATCTCCTATCTTCAGTAATGACAACATAAATTAGGCTTATCCAGTCAGGGGTAGTCAATTGAAACCCGCAACTGGTCAAGAATTCATTCAAGTAACTTTATGATGTGTTAGCAGAGACCACCAGTGCGTTTCTCAACAGTTGCTATATAAACATAATGTTTTTCACATAGCAAGCTTTGTTGGCAATGGACAGTAATCTGCTAAATAAAAAGCCACTTTTTATGTCAGTTTGTTTTTTTCCTGCTTTCCCCATTCTGCACCACCATATTGTACGCAACACTGGAAAAACTGCTTGTTCTGAACAACCTAAACAGATGAATATGATTTTGTTAATCCATTCCATCCTAACTGTCCTTAATTTTACTTTTTTCAGACAAAGGGACCGATAGGCTATCATTTCTGTATTGCCAATATAGATTGATAATATTTTGATAAAGTTTTCTTTTGCTGTTTCCCTATAGTCTCAGGAGATGGAGAGATGCCTAGGAAAACTGAGACCTAATTTGTATCAACAGTAGATTGTTTTCTTGCTGAAACAACTATAATGACAGAAAACTTGTGGCTGAAGTAAGCAGTTGAAATCTGAAAGTCCCTTTGTTTCTTATTTTGAGCCAGTACAAAAAAAAACACCTTTTCTTTGAACCATCTCTACCTCTTCAGTTTGCATTATATCCTCGTGCCATGTTGAAAGCAGAGTCATAATTCTGTTTTAAAGTACTGCTCTGAATTCATTTTAGACACATTTGAACTGCAGTAATTTAGCTGGTGGCTGCTTGATTTCAGTGCAGCCAGTGAGAAAGCAAGTAATCCAATGACCCCAAGTTCACCAAGATTGCTGGAAAATAAAAACAAGGGTTTGGAAAGCCAGTGCTTCAACACATAAAGAAATATATTGAATACTTCAAAAGATATAAAATTCTTAGAACTGTTGGACAGGCTTCTGTGTGTGAACTTTCCTGTCCAAGTGGCATTGCTAAATACCATGACACCAATCAGAGGGCTGACATCATGTTGTTGTGTAACTCATAACCATAGCAATGTCACTTTTTAAAATGCATTATATGTGCATTCAGCAGCTTAAAATCTCGGCTGTGTCATATGTTAAATAAAGTACAATTCAGGAGACATATCTTGAAATACGAGCCCTTCATATTTTTTTAAGGGGGAAAAGAAGAGGCAAAGCTTGTTAAGCCAATGTTAACATTGGAAACTTGGATTCAGGCAACAGAAACAGTAAGAACAGGTTTCATCACCGATAAAACTCGTAGTGATATAGTCTGGTAAGAGGGGTAATCCTGATCATTATAATGGACAACAATAAACTTGAGCTTCTACGTTACAAATGGGCCACGATGCAGCTAAATGTATGTAGTCAACAAATAGAATAGCGCTCCCGAATTGCTGAGTAAATGTTCTATCTATCAGTCCAAGTTAACCGAGTATACATTAGGCCTGACAACTATAAGCAATGGAGAACAGCATGTAACAGAAACTAGGCATGTAACCCTCCTCTCCTTTTCTCCAAACCTAAGCACCCTTCCAAAGAATCATTAGCCTCTTTCTGCTCTTACTGGAGCAATAGGAATTGCCTCATCCTTGCGAGCTGCAGAAATTCCAGAGCAGCCGCTGTGCAGGGCAGCAGCAAAGCACTGGCCAGGAATAGTTCTCGCTGCCAAGTGCCTGGTGATAAACAGAATTCACTATTGACAGGTACTCGTAAAGGAATGACATGTACCCTCTGCCTCAAGTGACACGCGGTAGGGAGTATCTGGTGTTACTTGTCCTTTTAAAATATCAATATATTGGAGCTTTAAATCAGAGACACAGCGTTAGACTGGTTTTGCCTTTATGTGATCACAGTCATCAGCAGTGGTGTAACGTAGCCATTGCCCTCTTGATGATCCACTGAGGAGACCACTAACACTGTCTTTACGACACATAAAAATATTAAATAAAGGCTAACTGTACCCTGCAGCTGCATACTATTCAATGAGTTTTGAGGCTATGCTTTCACAAGGTAAGGGATGATGTGCCCCATACAACACCATCTTCTGGGGTAGACTGAATTACAGCTTCTTTGGCAAAGATACAAGGACCTGAATTTCTCTGGTAACAAATAACAAGACCACCATCTGGTCTTTCAACACTTGGCAATTATAATTGCTACTTAAAGTGCACAAGAATTCTGGACACAGATTACTTCCAGTATAAAACCCACAGTCACTTGATTCCTTGATATGCTGCATATGATGGTCTTGTTGCTAGCCAATTTATTATATGTACAGAAAACTTATTTGTAAGTTTTGCACCCATAAAAAGAAATGGTGAGGTCTTGCATTGTATGAGTCCAGCAGTACACAATTATGGCTAACACAGTCCCTTTCTGTGCAATCCATTAATCCAGAAATAAGACTGGACAAATAAGATGAATAGGAGAAGCCTAATCGGTGTACACTCTCTCACCTTTCATATTTCAGAGGACAGACCAAGTGCTTCTGTAGATAGGAAATGGATAAAGAATAAAGCAGCTCGGAGGGCTATGGCTATTTCTAGCTCTGGTACTAACTAGCTTACATAACCTTGAACAAACCAATTTTATCTGTATTTGTCTTACTTTCACCATGTGTGAAAATGAGGCAATGATGTTTATTCACCTTTTAAATGCTTTTGAAATCATTCAGATCCATCCAAATATTATTTTTTAGAAGCTCACCCATATATAATTCAGACACTGTAAGGGTTAAAATTTTAAGCAAATGCCACACTGCAGTAAGGATGATAAATTATAGGTAATAGTCTATCAGACTTAGGAAGACAGTTCAGTAAATACAACAAAAATAGATCTGTTTACATAAGGGATAAAAACTGGCTACTACTTTCAAACTAGAAGTTAATATATGCCATAATACTGCAGAGAATCCCTCAAACTGTTTTTAAACAATACTATAACTGTTACATAAAACTTAATGGCAAGCTAAGTAGATCACCCCAGCGGGCCCTCTGCTTACTGCAAGTATATGGCATGGAGTTCATAGGTTACTTGAGACTCACTCTCCCAGCCAAACGAGCCAAACAATAACACTTCTAGGCACTGAAACACTTTTCCTTGGATTCCAGCAGAAGCAGATGTGAGGCTGACTACACACTGAACAAAAAGAATATTTTGAAAAGAGAGTGGCAGCAAAACATAAGCTCAGCTTGCAGTTTATCTGTAGTCATCCTTGCCTTTAACCTTGACACTAGCTTTCTAACATTGCCCTTTTCATCTGAAGATCAGTGCAAAGTTTCAATAAATTGGAAGCTCATTTCTTCATGTGTGCTTCAGATTCCTCTGCTAAACAAATCAGTACAGAGTTTCAATCCTCATTTTACTTTGGGGTGTAAGTTCTGAGTCATCATCATTTAATTTTCTCCAAGCCTCCAGCTCGTGTTTTCTGTTTTTCTTCCTGGATGTGTCATAACAACTGAATTGTACCACCCCAGTAAAATGGTAAAGCCCAACAGACATCTGCCACCAACAAAATACTGTGCTCTCACTATAATTCCCCACACATTCCACTTTTCACACCACTTGCTTTGCATCCTCTCCATAAAGTGGTAGAGCCTAGTAAGCAATTTCTTTTCATTCTCCACAACATTCTGCCAGTGCTAACGCAGGGATGAGGCGATAAATCAAGAGAGTCACCTCAGAGAAGAACGCACTTGCCTTGCATGCTCTTTTCCTAGCCCTGTTTCCATCAATATTCCCATGAGGTTAAGTTCCCCGAAGTCAGTGACTTCCCTGTAGGTAGGACATCTGTCAGTTCTGGGTCAATACTGTGTTAATGAACTGTGAAGGTATTATTTTTCAGAATTGCTAAGTAATTTTTATTAGGGAAAATCGGTTGAGAAAAGTTTTACTCTCTTAAATTTAATAGAAACTCTGTTCAGATATTTCCAGTATTGTTAAGGCAGGAACATTGGAAAAACAATCCCTTAGTCTGAGCTACGAGATATGCATCGCTAATTTAAAGGAGTGAATACTCTAGTAGATTTCTTTCAAAAGCTGTCATTATACATCAGAATTGCATGCAGAAGAAAAGGCGGCAAGAATTAGCAGTGAGAGAAAGGTGTTACAAGCAAGGCAGAAAAATTACATCTGGAAAGAGGTAAAAAAGATGAAGCAAAAGAAAACATAATTTAAGACAGTGGAGCCTTTAAAAGTTGCTAATAAAGTTCTGTATTTGGCAGCTACCTTACCTGAACTAGGACTTTGATTCCTTTGAGGGTGAATCATGTTTGAACCAGGTTTCAAGGACAGTTCTCCTCGCACAAACGCACAGCACATGCAACTGCGTCCAATTTTTCCTACCAGATCTGGGCTGGGCAGTGACTGCACTGTGTACTAGCAATTGCGTGTGGGTGGATAGCTGTGTAACTATCAGTCTTGCAATCCTGGTTAGTGCAGACTGTGGAGCATCTCTATAGAAATACCCACACCAGTTCAACTGACCACGAAGTAGCCACATCTCGTTTAACTTCAATCTCAGTAGAGTCCAAGAAAAAATGTTGTTAAGAGAAACCTCACCTCAGTGTTCAGAAGGAGAAATGTCGGTATCAGACAGCAGGTTTGGTTATGGTAGCAGCAACAAATGATAGCAGCCATTCTAACGAGCAGGAGAGTTGCCAGATGGCAACTCCTTGAAATTATCATTATCTTCAAAAAGCAAAACACTCATGGCATCCCAACTCTTCAGAGAACTGAATGATAAATACTTATACTGGATTAATAAATACCTATTCTGGACTGATAAATATCTCTACCTATCTTTATTGATAAATACCTCAGAACCTTGGAAATTTGCAATTTTAAGTGTCCACGTGTAGGACACATATCTGAACCAAAGTAATTTCCTTTTTGTGTCCTCCTCGAATTCCACCTTCACATCACAGAAACACAAGGGTTATTCAATAAAACAGCCATACACTTCAGAGATGAAGGGGTTACGTTTTAACGGGGGCAAAACCATGTGGCTTCTAAGCTTACTGTCAGAGATGAGTAGATGGCTTCAGTCACACCTTTCCCCCTCCCATTCCTAAACAAGAGAAAACAAAAAAAACCTCAAAAACTTATCAGAGATGCACAATGCACAACCTGAAACCCAGACAGTTAAGGTTTGGTTACGTTATAACAATGTTAGGGCAGACATTAATATTAGAAAGTGTCAGGCAATCTGAAATTTAGGTGTGGCTACCTGCTCTAACTATTAGCGTCAATGGCAATATTATGGTGCCAAACAATCATAATTTATATGCATGATTGCAAAACTTTGTGTTCTGCTGCTCAGCTGATGGTAGTGTTATGGGATATTTAGCTTGCATTTTCAGAAGTATTTAATTTTCAAACACTTATATGCACTTTGTGCAATAAGGCAGGATGAATTGTCCTTTAGGGATTGGGCTGCCCCTCACTGATTCCAGCTTGAGCTATACCAGATGCCATATAGCCCATCCAGAAGAGCTAACTCTCAATCTTTCTTCTCCTACATCCACTAAACATGACTTTATACAATTGCGCCAGAGCACTGAGACAATAATGAATGAATGGTCCATGGAAGAACTCTGGAGAAGTTTCAGCAATTTCTGTAAGGAAATGAGTAAATGAATCTGAGCAAGATACACGACATGGTGCAATAATGTCTGGTTTCTTCTGTATAAAAAGAAGGAACAAGTTTCCTATCACTGATACTTTATCTCGAGCCAGTATGGTGTCTAACGTGAAAATTTACAGTGTGAAATAATAAATTAAGAATGTCTGTTCTATTAGGAAACAAATATAGTACCCAATAATTACTACCAGCTTCAACACTAAAATGTTAACAATATGTTTGAATTTTTAAAGACTGCATTTCTTAGCAATTTTGCAGCATATCACTTTGAAAGACCATGTAGATACTTGCCAGATGTGATACAGTTGCAGAGGAGCATTACAGCAGGGAGCTTATGTATCCTTAGATCACCCCACTCTTTTTCTCTCAAACCAGAGAAATGTTTTCTGAATTTCCTAATGATCTTGCAAGATAAACGTTGAAAATTAGTAGAGGTAGAAATTACTATATTAAAAGGAGTATTTTATTCTTTAATTCTAGTGCTAAGAACATAAACCTTTCCTAAGTCCTACTTACCAGTACAATGACGTCATCCTGGAGTAGGGGAAAGGATAATCTTCCTTGTTGCTGCATTATTGAAGAATGGCAAGGAGTTATGATAAAAATACTGCTCTTCATGCATATAAGTTAAACTACAACCAGTACTAAACAGTCTTTTATGCAGGATGGAACATGTTGTAAATTTTAAAAGCTCTATATTGTTTTCTGTATTTCTAGTATCTTTTCTCCCAACAATACAGCAACATGTTCCAATCATTTTTCAGTGCTTCCTCTCTGCTCTTTGCCTTTGCTCCACCAGCTGTCACTCCAGTGACATTTCCCAAACGTGGAGCTGACAAAGAGCAGGGCAGGCCTTTAGTGCTTAAGCTGTGGAGATCAGTAGCAATATTTAAAAATATCAGTGTAACTCAGTGTTTTGGGAACAATTTCTGATATTGTTACCTGAATGGACAACACTATTTACTACACAACTGAATACATTTCAGTGATTTTAGAAGCTTAAAAGGTTACTAAACCACAGCACACAGCTATTTTGTCTGTAAACTTCCTGGGCTTCTACCATAATACTTCATTTAAACTAGAAATGAAGAAAGCCTACCCTGATTAATACTAAGAAATTCCTGTATTGACAATTAAGAAAACTATTAATAATGCAGAAAAGAGGCCAAAGGACAGAGTACAGGACGGATATTTGAGAAGCGCTTTGCTTCCTGATTTGTACACCTTCTCTACCAATTTATTTTTCAAATCCCAGAACTGTATTTACAGGTCAAAATTATCTGAAATTCTGGTCTAAAAAAGGTCAAGAGGGTTTATCACATGGGGGTGTTTTCCTCCAACAGTTAAGCTTTCTTCTCGCTTTCTAGCTCTTGTCTGTTATTTGAGCCAGTGTAGTCCAAGATCCAAATACTGACGGGAAAAACTACTGCAACACGCAGAGCTAGCATAAGCGTTTTCTTCAACCTGTAAAAATACTGGTCCCACTGCTGAAACTAAATTAACTCAGCCGTTCCAGCAGCAGAAAGACAAGACGACATGATTTTCAGTAGCCTCCGAAAATCTCACCTAGTGACCATAATTTTAGGAAACGTTTCAAGGTAAGATTTTCACTTTGCCAGCTGGCTTGATTACAGCATTTACCATTCTCGTGTGTATCTATAAACTGAAGAGTGAGCAAATCTTAACTTCTCTTTGTTCCGAAAGAGTTCCGTAGTGTTTGCGTTCTTCCCACGTTGCCTGGTAAGAAGGAGGGCGGATTATCACAGGCCTCTCTGATACTGCCAGTGAGGTGGCAGTATCACGATATGCAGAAGCAGTTCCTGTCAAGCGGAGACACAGCAAGCCTGTTCGGTCCCGTCGCGCAGGCGTGCCCTCGCACTGCGGCACGTTCCCACCGCCCCGAGCTGCAGGCGCTGCCACAGCGCTAACCAAGTGTGAAGGAGCCCTCTAGTGTAAAAAACAAACCGAACCACGTATTTTCCACACAAATAATGCAGCAAAACAATGACTACAATGCCACTGTCTGTCTCCCGGCATTCCAGCAACACACGCCGGCCAGAAGATGTAACAATTATAAAACCTCCTGGATCGCAACACTGAGGGGAAAAAAAAGGTGTATATATCCTTACAGCTAGTTTTAATGGGTGTTAAAAATAATGTGATTTCAGGGCTAATGTGTGACTGGCCATAAAACAGGTCTTAACTGAAAAAGGAATAAAAACAATTGAGAATGATGCAGAAATAAAGTGCAGTCCCCGTCAGCTAAACATTTTGTTTAAATTTTTCAGTAGACCTTGACTTTAAGAACAATTGATAAACAGCACTTAAGGGCAGAAAGCCTTTTTGTAGCCCCTGTGCACTAGGGTAAATCTTATCTATTATGTGCTGACCACTCAGATCTTCCAGAGGCATAGCCAGTTTGCTCTGTAATAGAAATAATACCCAGGAAATTCCAGTGCTTGGATCTGTTTGCTAGTGATACAGCTTCATTACAACAGCTCCATCTCTTTATCTTGTATGATATAGGAAAAAAATTCTCTCTATATATCATTAGAGGATGCAATTCATGTAATATTGCCATAATATATATAGGTGAAGACATAAGAAGCCATTGGAGAGGCAGCATGTGCCTCCGTGATACCTGTAGTGTTCTATGAAGACACTGCATAGAAGCTGTTGGCAAAACATCACAGTCATGCAAGTAGAGAGACACAGACACGTAAGGAGAGAAAATTAGATTTTCAGTCCCACACAAGTCAATAATGTGCAGCTATTTCCTGCATCAAAACTTTTGGTTTATGTTTTGTATCACTAAGATTAGAAAAAAATAACAAGGATGATGTTTATGTTGATTGTATTTTATTGTCACTAATTCTGAGAGAGATATACGTTAAATTTATTTGATCTACAAAAAATATGGTTCTGAAGTTGTATTGAGAAAACCATATACAGTGGTTTATTTTTGTGTTTTTAGTCTTTAGAGTGATCACAGTTGATTGCATAGCGGTTTTATGATGCTGGATGGAAAGTCAAAACAATTATGAAGTTTAAATTGTTAACAATTTATTTAATGCCCTTCTGTCTAACTGCTAGAGGGATAAACAAAGAATACCTAGAATGCTGGAATGAGTTTAGGAAATTAATTAGAAAAGTTATGAAGTGATATTAGAAGAAGACAAGAAGTAATGCATGAGAGACATAAGCAACTGACTGATGAGGAGAGATTGCAAATAATTAAGCAAAATCACAGGAAATGCAGTTTAGATAATCATTTAGAAGCAAAGAAGGGAAAACTCAGAACCATTTTAGACAAACAGAATTGTGAGAGTGACTTCATTTTACTTCCATTTAGGCTTTTATGCTGGATGCTGACCTGAAACTTTTCTGAATTTCACAAGTGGGGAAAAAGAGTTCTGCAAAATTAAAGTGTCATCCTGGTTGAGGCCCTTACGCTGGAAATCTTATGTGAACAACCACTCTCACTAAACTTGCTGAACTTCTTGCTTCTGGACAGGCTGCACAGCCTCCTCGGGTTATACTGGCATCTCCTTTTCTGGCTAGCAAAGAGGAGTTCAGAGGAATGCAAAATGAAAAACAAGGGGAAAAAAAAATTAATCCAACTTTCCCAAACCACAGAAAACTTTCATTTGGTATACATTTTGACCAAAGGTTCAGTGAGATCAATGGTCAGATTTTATCCAAAAATCACTTTCAATGGAAAGAACTCTAAAAGGTTTTGGTACAGAAGGACTAAGAGAAAGAAATATTGTACTGCTGGGATCTACATCCACACTCAGAATGTATAAATACTGAAAGTGCAGTAGGTTGCAAGTATTATCACAATTATGCAATACACTTTTAGGAGGCAGAATCAGAGGAAACTGTATAGATTATTCCACCTTTTAACAACATTTGAGTGGCTAATGACAAAGTTAACTGGAATATGTTATAAAAAAAGAAAATTTTAAACCACACATCTATAATATCTAAAAATGATTTAACCTCCCCTGGATATTTGCTGATTCCTTTAGTTGTATCAAATAAGACAGAAGAAGCAAAGAAGAAGAAATTACAAGGATGTTGGTGTTTTGGTGTTTTTTTGTGTGGAAGTATTATTTCCTATCCTGTTATTCATTTTATGTCTACCATTACCAAATTTAATTGTAGGAATAGCTACAATTAACTACTTAAGAATAGTTATTTGAAAATATTTATGATCTTATTAAATTAAATTTTGTGTACCAACAGAGTATGCGTGAATATAAATTTCCTTTGTACAGCTTGACTCTTACTATCTTGTTTGAATAGTAGATTATTAATTTCAAATCCAGCTAAGTAACTTGTAACTACAGAGCTAAATATCTAAAGACTCACATCAAAAATATTTGAAAAGGCCTTAATACTGATGCCTATGTCCAAGAAATATCTTCAGAGACAACTCAGAATCTATGCTTTCAGATGATCAAAAGCTTTCTTCAAAGTCCTCCAGGCTTTGAGATTTATTAGCATTTAAAGGAATAAAAATTGAATGATAGATGTTGAAGGCTTGAAAATTAAAAATGGCTGTGATTTCTAATAACCAATACAGGAATAAAAGAGAGTCTTTAGAAATGCATTTCATAGGAATTACTTGGTTCTACTTTCTCATATTTTCTGTGATACCATGTAAGCCCTCCACTGGCCAAGTATGCTTAAGACAAGTATTTTTTTTCATTTTTCCATAACACTTTTTTTTTTTTTTTTTTTTTTTTACATAACCACCATAGCTCCTGAGCAGGGATAGGCTCAGCCTGACGAAGTGGATAAGTGGATGTCATTATGTGAAAAAACATTTGCCCAGTGTTGGAAGGAATGATTTCGTAGACTGAAGCATGTCTACCAGAGTTAACATTTACAGAGTCACCATTAAGCTTACACATTAGCACACCAATAAGATAAATGAAAAAATCAACACCATTTTAAGCATACTTATTCATCCTACTTCTTTTCTGCTGAACTGGATTCCCTTGCTTAAATGATTGTGGATGCACAAAATTGTGGCTCAAAAGAAGTCACTGAGCACCTGGAATTTAAAAGCCAGATCAACTTCAACATTGCCACACAGCCCTTTTAAAGTTTACAGTATTCCTGTATGACCCACAGAACAAGCCTAGCAAAAAAAGGACTGCAACGTTGCCAAATAAGAGAAGCCATTGAGAAACATCTTCAACTGATGTGGAGGTTTCAGTCATTCATCAAGGTTAAACAAGTTGGAAAGGAAATAGCAAAAGAAATGAATAATTCTGGTTACTTAGAAAAACTTCTCTTTAAATGGAAATGAACTTTTAAAACCCTTGAACTTCCCTGAAAAAGCCATTGAAACTTAACAAGTGAGAACTTAAAAAAATCTACTCGGAAACCACATCCCCTTTTAAAAACTGTGAGCGGAGAGGGCATTGTCAGCCCTGTAAAAGAAAGATTACTTCCTACTTGCTTCATAAACCAACTTTATTGCCTATAAGCACTTCCATTTTCAATGATCGCAGAATCACAGAATCGTTAAGGTTGGAACAGACCTTTAAGATCATCAAGTCCAACCGTCTCCTACAGAAACTGTAGGTTTGATATTTAGGTTGTTATACTGGAACCAATTTCTCCCTGCACCATGCCAGTGTTCCTTTATAATCCCCCCGCGTGTCTTAGGTGAGCTGGATGATCAGAGAGAACAAGAGTATTTTAATTTATTATTCAGCAGTGACTTCTTTTTCTTTCTGTTCCTGTCACTAGAATTGATTTCTCTAGCTCCTATTGCAGCATTAAATCACTAAAGAATGGAGCTACAACTGGTAGAAAATCCGTGTGAGTGAAAGGTGACCCCAGCATAACAGCATATTTCAGCTAGGTTTATTTCTGGTTTTGTTTCCAGACACAACTCACTGTCCCTGTCTCATCCCAATGACTTCATCCTCACTCCCTAATGTACTCCACTGGAAAGTTTCACTTTTTCTTTTATCTCATTATACAAGTTTAACAGGAGCATCATGACCTCAAAGGAGTGTTTCATTTCAAGATTAGATTTTTACATGCCCTACTGACTCAAATATAAGGTTAAAGGAAGACAGGTATATGGTCAAAGCATTGGCCTGGTGATTATGTTAATGTAGGTTCAGTTCCTGGCACTGTCACGGCCTTCACCTGAGCAAATAATTGATAGGTATATTCCATAAATATTACTCAAACTAAGTACTGTCTTTCTCTGTAAAGAGTTCTCTTAATTCAGGATAAAGTACTGTTTAACCTCAGTGAAGATAAAAGAATCTGTCTCTTAATCTTTCTGTCTTAATTCCCTTTTTGAATGTAGTGGTTAATTCGTCCTGGTTAATTAGGAATCTTGTAATTCAATCCTCACAAGTTAAAGTTTCCCAATAAGCCAAAAGTAGCAGACAATAAAAAATAAGTTTTCCAGAAAATAATTCACATTTAAAATGTTGGCCATAAGAAAACTACATGCTGGACTTTTATCCAAAACGTTGTCATCTTACTACACTAAAAGTAATTTTAAAAGTAACTAATGTCATTCTGACTTGTACAGAAAGGTTCAATAACTGAATTGATTCAGACAACACCGCACGGGTACAAAGCCGACTCCTTTATTCCTGATGCACCGTTGCTGCATCGTCGTACAAGGTTGGATGCCCCCCGCTGACAAAGCTCTCGGCAATGACATCAGACCTTACCAAACAAAGCTTATCGCTCCAGAGCTTAGAGCACATTCGAGTCAATCCACCGAAGCCAACTGCATTAAACACAAAACTCGCGGACGCGAGAAGTGAGCCAGGCCCTTACTGCTATCTCCTTTCTCCTTTCTGCTTACTTTTCTGTTGCCACGCTTGTTCTTAGTAAGGGAATGAAAATTGTCTACCTCTGTCTCTACAGCAGATAAGGTGACAGCGGCCTGCTCTCAACTGCTTACCTCCTGTAAGCGCTACTGCTGTGTAAATAGAACTAATAATTGTAATACGTGTCAATAGGTGAACTCCTGGGTAGCGTGGAAGGTATTAGACAAGAGTTACTTAATGCAACAACCATTCACACCTTCTGCCTCTAACCAGCTGACAATTCCAAAATGCAGGAACAAGAGTGTAATTTTTTCATTTGTTACTTGCTTTCATTTCTCAGAATACAGCTGAGAAACTGTACCCATAGAGATAAAAATCTTGATTACAGAGTGCAAAGCAATGCATTGCTTGTTCTGTGGTCGGTGGCGTTAACCACATAGCAGTCACTGTGCTTCGTATCGTACATCAGTATCCTTTTGTTCTTACCTCCTTCAGGAACACATCACATCCGTTCCCTGCAAATCTCTAGATGCCACTAAGATAGTATTTACTCACTGAACTGGAAGGTTGGAAGACAAAGCAAGTGATTGTTCGTTATCAGCCTGATGCAAAGCCCACTAAGGGCAATAGAAGCCTTTTCATTGATTTTAACAGACCTTGAATCAGGTTATATATAAGTAGCTTCTGGCAGCTGATTCATCAGGACATAATCCTGACTGCACTAAAAGATTTCCCAGTGACTTCAGTGGTGCCAGGTTTTCACCCAGTTATGGGTTTTGCATTGTTATTCATTTGGTAATGCAAATAAAAAGCAGTTTTACATTGGCTATGGGATAAGAAGGGTATGAAAGATTATATCATGATTGATCATCCTTCCACCACACACAAGTGTAAGAAGTAATTAATTACTGTGAGAGCATATACAAGAAGAGGAGAGAATGTATTCTTATCATGGATGGATGACTGTATTACCATTGTCTTCCTTGATGCACTATAGCGGGCAATATTCAAATGTAACAATGACCTACTGGTTTCTAATTATCTTGTCCTAAACCCTGATAAACCTGGCCATTCTTGTAATAGTGAACTACTTTCCAGCACGGCATTTCCCTTGCCAAGGTATATATTTTTTGGCAGCATCTGGCACTTTCCAGCCCTGGAATCTGACATAGGCTTGTAAATTCTGCTAGGTTGGCAAGGTTCTCACCCTCCAGAGCACTGAATTGGTGTAAAATAATACATTATATTGTTTGTTACTCCTTCTTCTATTTTTTTCCTCAAAAGAATTCTAAACTCTGAAATTTCCATTTCACATCCCAGTGCAATATTCACAAAACTATAGGTCTTTCTCTTCACGTTGCAACTGGCTTGAGAACTACTGTGTGGAGCATCATGGCTCTATCACATGTTTAGTATACTTCATTGCCTCCAAAGCAGCTGTTCCATAGGAAGGGCAGAGTACAGTGCAGCTATATGTGAGAGGAAATTGTTGCAAGTGTTGTACTTTGGAAATAAGTTTAGGGGAAGATGATTTTTTTTCCAATTAAACACACAATGAAGAAAAAAAAATGTTTCTGAAAGCCTATTTCTAGAGGAAAAAATTACCTTCTTAACTGTGCGGCAGACTAAATAAACACAGACATACAAATTAAAAATTAAGACACCTTTTGGAATAAATCTACATTTGTCAGGTAACTGACTTTAAAGAAGTGAAATAGTTGTTTTACTCTCCATTTGAAACATCAAACAGTGTTCATTTCTTCATAAGGTGCAGCTTATAAATCTTAAGGCAAAACACTCTGTGAAGTCTTGACAGATTTCTCTTAGAGATAGTACTGAGTTCCTGTGCTTTCCCAGTCCTACTTGCCTAGAATTTCAGAGAAAAAAGTCCTTAACAATGAGCAAACATCTTCTTACCTTAGACTCAGTAATTAATGCAATCCAGCATTCCTCAAAGCAGTAGCTCTAGTGCAATATCTCAGTATTAATAAATGCATATGCTTTCATAAAGATTTTACTTGTGCATACTGATAAAGCTTATCCTCTATTCTCATGCATATTAAATTAGACTTCAGAGCTAGAGCATCCATTCATTGAGCATTTATAAATGCTAATATATGCTCATTTTGATGAATACAAACAAAAATCAGTCTAAGCATAATTATTTTTTGGCACTAACAAAACATTGAAAGAAAATGGAAGCTAAATATTAAATACTGTAGCTTCGAAATGCATGCAACTTATTTACATGAAAATCAGATTGCCTACTTTGCAACATTTAAACCTTGAGGTATTTCTGTTAAGGGACTTTACAACAGTTCACAAGATTTGTTGTTTGTTTGTTTGTTTTAACAGTTCATAGAAGTATCAAAATACAGGCATTTCCTTCTGATTGAACATTGACTCATAATTTTCCAAATACAGATTAAAAATTCCAGAGTACCCTCAAGAAGTATTACCAATATAACATTAAACCATTTGTCTAAGATCACAAGGGGATGAAAAGTGATATCAACAATCTATTATTTTGCATACGCATGCATTTATAATGCAAACCCAGACAGGAATACTAGCCTGTCTGAGCAGGAACATAGTCAAAGATTTATGGAGATACATAATTAAACAGTAAATGGGCTGGTATGCTTTTTAGAACATTATGTGTCATTATATTTAATTGTTAAAATGGAAATAGAAGAGAATGGCTTTGTACTCCACTAGTGGTATATATTTTGTGTTTTAGGAGAAATCACTTTCAATGGAATTAATTTTCTTTGACTTCAGTTACCTAGAAGGAGTTGTGCGTATATTCTAAGACTAGATCGAGTAGGTTTATCTGTAGTTGATGAAAGAACATGCGCTCTTTCAGAGGTCAAGGATTCATTTCATTTTAGGCAAAGCATTTAAAACAGGAATAAGTCACGCCCCAGACACAGTTGCTTGTTGACTTGACTATCTTAAACCAGATCCCTAGTTTTCAGATAGTAAAGCTAAGATGAATTTCAAACTCAGCATCCCTAGTCTTCAGATAGTACATGCAACTCAAAAATACTCCAACCACCATCTCCCAGTTTGGATCTAGTGTACAGGATGAGCTTGTTCAGTTACTACCTTGTAATATAGCACCACAGACTCTCAATCTTGTTTTTAAGGCCACAGAAAAATTCTGTCTGACTGACCTACTGCCTCATAGTATGTTTACGTATATCCAGATACTGTAAGCTACAAACTGGACACAGTGGTAAATGAGAAAAAACTTTCTCATCACACTTCTCTGGAAGGTACCTCTCCAAAACTGCTATCAAAGCTTCAAAATTGTACAAATTGTATTACCCTCATCTTTTGATAGAAACATTTTGAGTTTCTCAGTACAAGATTATAGTACACTAACAGGTCAATAGCCTTTTACATTACTTTAAAAGCTGCACTTATCACTGAAGATTGGCTCTAATAGTAGTTTAGGAATAAGTTCACTGTTTTTCAGATTTATGATCTTTTTCTGAATTAGAGTCTAAATGGCATTCTCGGTTCTACTGCTGGGCTAAAAAAATGTATAGTAAATATAAAGTCACATAAAAGCTCCAGGACATGTCACCCCAGTTCTTCCTAGAGTCCGCTAAACAGTAGACTAGCTTTGTGTTTATCCTTAGCTATTTCTCATGTAATTTCCTAACACTAGTGCTACAACAGTAGATTATAATTCTCCACAGAATGGCTAGATAGTTTGACAATTGAAACCTCTACAGTCCACCTACACCAGTGCTTCTCACATGGAAACTGTCAGTAGAATCAATGGCAGCACCAGTGAGATATTTTGGAGAGAAGGGGCAAAGAAAGAAATCAAGCGTAAACAAGCCCTACTGAATTACTCCACTGACTTTGCATTATTTAGAGGGAAGTGCTGTTAGTACAGGAGCCAGCTGTTTAACTATTGGAATTCTACACCTTGGCCTGCTTTCAGGGGACTTCAGTGTGACTAGACTTTGTATCTGCTTGTAGCACATGGAAAGAAACATTCACAGATTTGGTACAGTAGATTAAATAAGAGCCAAAAGTTCTATTAAGTAAACTTTGACCTACCTGATACGAAACTTCTTTCGAGCTAGCAACTGACAAAAAAGGAAAGAAACCTCCGAGGAAATCTGTGTGCATCAGCAAAAAGGAATGCCTAGGACTGTTCTATGTCCACAGGCAGCACTTTGAAAGTTGAGTAAATATAAGGAACTTTTTGATAACAGCTGGAAGGTAGCACTCAAATTGTGTCAGAAAGGTGAGAAAGAACTATATGGATGCCCAGTATATTGACACAGTAGGATCAGTCAGTATTTTAAGGCAACAAAAAATTAAGGAACAGAAAACTGGTTTTAAATGTGCACAACCACCAGCTATTTATTTACTAATATGGATTTTGGTCTAGAAATTTAAGTGCTTGCTTACGTCTCTAACTAGAAGAGCAATTAGGCATGTGCTTACTGTTGAATATGTGCTTTAGTCCAACAGACCGTGTAGGAGCTTGGACATTTGCCTAGACCTAAGTGCATACTTTGGTAACTTGATGAACTGGGACCATCTGATCCTGCAGTCCTTCCAGAAGAAGATGGGACAAATACTGATAATATCTGTAGAAGTGGTAGTATCTCCTTGTAATTCTTTATCTCATCTTTGTGATAACGTTTTGCATACTGCAGCACTTGAGAGGAGAGCAGCAATTTAAAATCTATTGGTTTAAAATTAACTTAGACATCAGATATTTCTCAAAAGTAGAGTCCAGAATCATGATTACTGAAAATGATTCATTTTTCCTATTTTTTTCCTATTTATTTGCTCTATCTGTTGTACAGCACTTCAGGTAATGTCACTTTCTAGTTCATATGAACTTTAAGTATCCTTGATTGCTTAGGTCTTTCAAAAACCTTGGGAAAACTTATTTTAAAGAAATAAACAAACCCACTTGACTTCACAATACTAATGTTATCTTATGAAGGATGAGCATTTAGTGCCATGTAATACATGAACATTTAAGTCTATAAACAAATGTCAAGTTTCATTGCTGACCACATCCCTGATATGTTAGTGATTCCACTCCAAACTTGTTACATGTACCATACATGTTTTTTAAAGAGCTATCTTTAGAAGAAGAATTCTATCAAATTCTGTTGTTAACTCACGGAAGTTCCTGGCTAGCACATTTCATCTTATTGATTCTAAATTTTGTCACCTAGAGGTAATATTATCTACCTAGGTGTCATGTTTTAACCCCAGACAGCAACTAAGCACCACACAGCCGCTCACTTACTCCCCACCAGTGGAATGGGGGAGAGAACCAGAAGAGTAAAAGTGAGAAAACTCATGGGTTGAGATAAAGACAGTTTCATACGTAAAGCAAAAGCCACACACACAAGCCAAGCAAAATAAGGAATTCATTCACCACTTCCCACTGGCAGGCAGGTGTTCAGACAACTCCAGGAGAGCAGGGCTCCATCACACGTAACGGTTACTTGGGGAGACAAACACCATAACTCTCAACGTCCCTCCCTTCCTTCTTCTTATCCCAGATTTATATGCTGAGCATGATGCCATATGGTATGGAATATCCCTTTGGTCAGTTGGGGTCAGCTGTCCCAGCTGTGCCCCTTCCCAACTTCTTGTGCACCCCCAGCCTCCTCGCTGGTGGGGTGGTGTGAGGAGCAGAAAAAAGCTTTGACTCTGTGTAAGCACTGCTCAGCAATAACGAAAACATCTCTATATTATCAACACTGGTTTTTTTAGTACAAATCCAAAACCCAGCCCCATACTAGCTACTATAAAGAAAATTAACTCTGTCCCAGCACACTAGCATGAGTGTCATGAGGAGCTATTGCTTGTAAGATTCTTAGAAGTGCAAAATATTACTAATCCTGAAATCTTCTATTGGACTGATAGAATTTTTTTTAATAGGTAACTTCTTTTCTAGGTAGAAAGGTCATGATAAGCCAGATGAAACTAACCAATGATCTGTCCATCCTTATTTTTACTATTAGCAGTAGCCAGGGAATCAACCAAACCTCTATGCCTCTTAGCTGCTGTGAAATACCATTTAAAGGAAAATGCTTGAACAAAAGCTTTTAGAGTGTGTTCATTTATGAAAAATTGTCAGAGAAAACAAAGGTAAGCTTAACTAATCAACTATTTGTACCTACAGTTCAGCTGAATCTGTTAGGAAGAGTTATACCAGCATATCTAGGAAAAAAATTTTCCCTTCCATGTTTTAAATGGGAACAAGACAAAATGCGGAACAGCTCGGGGTATCCTGCACAGTAATGACACTCCACATTTTATCATGACTGCTAAATTTTAAAAGTATTAGGCTAAGACAACCTGATTAACAGACTTCGGAAAAATCTCCAGGGAAAAGCTTTTACTTTATAACTCAGTAAGTGAAAATAGCCTGTAGAAAAACCCCAAAGCTCTGTGTTTTAACATTTACAACACTTTTCAATGATACACAGAAAACAACACACACAGACAAATCAAAATATTACTGTAATCTACTCCTGGCTTGCTGTTCTGTTTATTCTTGTGAAACTAATAATTTAACAGGCAACATACAGTATAGAGGCCCGCAGTGGATTGCAATCTACTAAGCAAGCGTATTTTTCTTTTTGTTTATTTTATAGTCCCTAGGAAAAAAGACATTTAAAAACCTATTGTCTGGGTTTACAAAGCTCAAAGGGATAGTTAGTTCTTAGCTGACTGTATTGCTGGCTAAAATGTTAGACATACTTTACCACTAGAGGTCTTTTCATTTACGGATGTACTAATGCCTCAAGGGTTCTTCATCAGTGGACATATGTTTTAATCACAGAGAACTGCAAAATGCAGTGTCGTCTTCAAGCTGACAACTGTAGGACAAGTATATGGATATTGAACAATGATTTGTTGTATAAGCTTTGGAGGCAATAATTTCCCAAAGAGAAAACGAATTTTTGCCTTTTTTGGTACCTTTATCCTTTATCTAGCTTGAGTAATTTCTTAAAATGTAAACTTGTGCCAAACTCTGTGAATAACAGATTTTTAGTGTCAGTGAAAAAACTGAAGGGGAAAAAAAAAGCAAGAAAAAAAAATTGGTAGAGCTGACTGAATTGAGTTACTTCATTTTTTGGCTCTTGGTGCAGTTTTCTTCCCTTTTCTCCATATTTTTGGGTTCTTAACCAATGGGGATCATTCTGTAAATGGAAACATTTAATGCTGAAAATGTCAAAACAAAACATGTAATCTTTTCAGAATTTTAATGTCTGGAACCAAATTCTACCAGAATTTTAAAATAGACGTAGTAAGCAAGCAAATACTATTTTTTTGGTGAATTTACTGTTCCTTCCTTTCTAGTTAGTCATAACAGGGCAACTGCACATCCCACCGGGATGCATAAAAACAAGACCAGGAAATAATGTGTCTGTAATCTTTGCATACTATAGCAGAGAAATCAACAGTTACTAAAGAAGTCATAAATCACTGGGAAAAAAGAAGAGTGTAAGAGTTCTGTGAATGAAAATGTCACGGTTTACTGGAGCCAAGTGAAAAATGCAGAACATTTGCCAATCAAGTATTCTCTACAGATGCCCAGTGCAAACACAAAACACAGCAAAGACCGTGTTATGTTCCCATTCCCTACCGTGTGCAAAGCTGTAGAGTATGAAATCTTCAGCTTTTGTCTGTTCCATCAGCCATCTTCGTATATTTGCAGCATTTCACTGATTACTTTGTTCCCTTATTTCCTGCTTCCCACTAGTTTTTGAGCTCGCAGATCTTACAGCCTGCGCAGTGGGTATACAGTATTTAGTTCCCCTTTGGAAGACACTCTGACTTCATGTAGTGGCTCAGTGTAGCCTTTTTCATTAGAAAATATCTGCCTACACCACAGGCATGAGCTATGATCTTTAAACACCAGCTACCTCAGTCGGCTCAATAATTAGTTTTCATCCAGAAGCTAAAGGGCAAGTTTCCTTTACAAGGCTTCTAAATGCCTTTCAACTTCCTCCCTCTCTATTTTCAATGCCAGGACAGTTCAAGAAAACCGTTTAATAATATTTTTCTACGAAGATAAAATTTTGCTCAAATGCTTAAATAGCAACCACCCATAGACAAAGATCAAAGCTGGCTATTTCCAGGAATATCTTCTGAAGTTGTATCTGAGAACAGGGTCTTAGAATAGATACATACAGGCAGCCTCTACAACTGTCATTGGTGATTCAGTTAAAATAATGCAACTTAATATGATTGCTGCTGAGATCTTTGCGTTTCCTTTCTAACATAAAAACTTTCCATTTGTGTTTTGAATAGGTAAGCCTACAGGGTATGGATCCAGCAGTAGACGCTTACACCACAAGGGAATAGTGGATGAATGCTGCTTCCAGAGTTGTGACCTGAGGAGGCTGGAGATGTATTGTGCTCCAATAAAGCCACCTAAATCTGCACGCTCTGTACGTGCTCAGCGCCACACTGATATGCCAAAAGCACAAAAGGTAGGCCAGGCTGGAGAAAAAAATAAAGAAAAAAAAAAAAAGCCCTACCTATTTTAGGGAAGGAAAATTCTGTCAAGGCTGGTAATACAGCAAACAACTGATGTGTTCTGCCTTCTGGGGACACTGAGGTTTAGTGGGGTTTTGAAAAATAGCGTCCATGGTAGGAAATAAGTAGGAAATGGTATGTTCTATCTCATCTCTTAGGACACTGAATAAAACATGGAATTGTTAAGCTAGTAGTTGTGAGGATTTATCCTGCTAGTGCATATAGTAAATGACAAGTACTCACATCATCCAATCATAAATAACACTAAAACTTCTTTCAAAAGAGAAACCAAACACTGAATGTTTAACAGCTGATCTATCCAGAACCTCCTCACTCATCCTTTCTTGTCAGGAAGAGGCAGAGTGAGTGATCAAAAGGGAAAACACGGCTTTTCTGCTATTCATTTTACATGTAAATGAAGAAATTATTTTTTTCTTTCCTCATTATTTTGGCCTTTTTGAAATTTATTTATCAGAACTAAATTAACTGGATAGTCACTGCAGTCACCACATATGTCGCTTTAACTATTTAATAATTAATCTGTATATTCTCCAAAACCTTCAAGTATTCGTTGGTATTGTTGGTGTAGTTGTGGAGTTCAGAGTACCCAGATTTTTGTTCCTGTCATACTAGATATGTTGTACATACAGGGAGTTAAATCTCAGCTCTCCTCAACAGAGCCCAGAGTTCAGAAAACCCATCTTAGACTAGGCTACCATTAAGCTCATGTCCAACTGTCTCTCTTGTTTGAGTTCTGAACATCTGTTTACGTTATCTGTCATCTGCTGTAAGCCGCTAGTGATACATTTTATTGCTGTTGACCCTGTCTGTCCTAGATGTATGTTGGCCACACTCCTGCAGTTATCTGAAATTTTTTCGTACAAGAAATGGAGCTGCATGAAATCGTAAGATTTCATAAGAAGTCAGGAAACCAGCACTATATACTAATTTCCTTAATATTATCTTTATTAAAAGAACAATCGTAATCGTTCCAGCACTCATTTTTTTCCATAGTCAATCCTTAGAATGGAATCCTTTCACCTCTTCCTCAAGAGTTTTCAACCTTTTAAAGTAGTGGCTGTATGATTCTTCCTGGCAAGTATCACCTTAGCCGTGAACATCTCAAAAGGAACACATGACAACAAGTAAAGTCTTCTTCAGGTAGGGCACAACTATAGACAAGAAAACCCTGTGGTTTATTCCTGTCTGGGCACACGTATGTTTAAGGTTTGCAGGAAAGGAAGAAAACAGGCTTGGCCGGTAATCTGTGTGCTCCTTCCCATAGTTGTTGCTAAGCTGATGGGTAAAACATTCTGTAACTTCAAGTAAAAGGAGACAAGATACCTGCCCGCTCTCTGATGGATCTCCACACCACTTTCCTTGGAGGCCTAAGGAATGATGTCACTCTTTAGGCAGCTGTCCTCTTCCCTGTTCAAAAGATAGGCAGGAAAACACTTTCCTCACAAACAGGAAGGAACGGAAGAAAAGCCTTGCATCTTTCTGCGGCAGCAGGGGAGCTAGTCTTTAAGAGAGGATAGTGGAAGACGAAAAAAGTTCGAGAGAGTATTTGAGGCAGTAATTGAGAGAACCTAGCTGCAGAAGAAATCATCCAGGAAATTAAAAGGAGAAAAAAATCAAGAGGTAAAAAGGGCAGTAAAACTACAATGAGGATCAGAGGAAAAGAAAGGGGAGAGAATTAGATCAAAGAGGCTGAGAAGATGAGAAATATTGACTAACTGAATGAACCATGGTGCATCACGCAGAAAAGATGGGATTTTGAGAAAAGGGGAAAGAAAATAAAATTAGAGAAAAATTAATATTAAAGAAAACAACACCTTTACAGAAAATGTATGTGAAAAGGAGGAGAGAGGTCAACAGAAGCAGAAAAATCATAAATGTTTCTTGATGGGAACTTGGCAATAAAATAAAAGAAATCTGATGGGAAAAACAAACTGAAATGTTCATTAATACCTGTGGATGGAGAAAATTAGATTAAGGAAACAAAAATACAGAAGGAATAGGAGAAACTGTTATTGAGATTTATGACAGATAAAAGGAAAATACATGGATGGGAAGAGAAGGGAAACAGAATTAATTCAGAAAAACTCTATATGAAAAATGTCTGGCACATATTCTCATGTAATTATTTTTCTGTTCTTTTTCTTTTTGCAGTCAGCTGTACATGCCTCCATTAAGAAAGACAATGCTATGTTCATACTTTCTTCTTTGGATTGGCTCCCCCAATATGAATGCATTTATCTAATTCATAGTATTGATATGTCACTAAAACATAATTTAAAAATATTTTTAATTAAAAATTAATTGCACTAAAGTAAAATTATTTTTGTGTTCAGCAATTTTTTCTAGTTTAGAATATTTTTTTCTCAATATGTTATATGAGATACATATCTTACACATATAAAGTGAATATATATATGTAACATAATATATATATCCTCTTTAATATTTTCTTATTTAGATACAAGATTTGAGGCATCATTAATTGGCATATATAAGATGCTGTACAGTTACTCTCAGATTTCATACACAATCAGTTTCTTACGGCTTTCATATTTCTAATGCAGTTTTTATTTGGCATCTCCTCATAACATTTTTTATAGACAAATCCAGGATTTGGGTTTTGGCTTAAGTGTTTTTGTAAGTGGTCTACTTTCCCAATTCCTTGAGCAGATCATTTCTCCTATGCACAATTTGTTAGAATAACTTAGTTCAGTGGAGCAGGGTTGTTCTTCTGTTTATATGTTATGTTAATATTGATCTTTAGTCATTAAATTACAAACAATTGTTGCTACACTACGCACACAAATCTGAATGATGAGGGCCAGGTACTGAGTGATTAACGTGGGCTGGAAACCCTAAAAATGCCTATTTGCTGCTGTAAATCCAACATCAAGAACTAGTTCTAATCCAATCGCAGCAACTGCATGTGTAGAATTTTGTTTGTGACTAACAAACGAAATATTTCTTTCTCTATAGGACCATTATTTGTCCTGTTCTAAGACTTTTACTCACAAATAAATACAAAAGTATACTGAAAAGTAAAAAAGAAATGCATTGTTATGATATACTTAGGGATATTACATACACAGCATTCTTCACAGTTTCAGAAAAAAAGAAACTAAGAAATTCAACCAACCTGCAGGATCTGTTTTTCACTCATTTACTGATCATTCATCAGTTATCCTCATCCGAAGCATGTTTTGTTTACTTGCTTGCTACTTCAATACTTTACTGAAAGCTTTCACTAGGATTCTTAGTGTTAAAAAATACATAGGCATTCTTCTTGCCAGAACTGAGAAAAAATAGGAAGTGATCAACTGCATAATACAAATCTATTATAAAATTCTACCTCAATTGCAATTAGTTACGTATATGAGGAGAAATTATTAAAGGGGACACAACTCAGTCATACGTCAGTATTTCTAAACCCAAGAAAGACGTCCCTGAATTTCTAACAAAGGGTACAGGTGTGAAACCAAAGCACATGACAGATTGAGATTTTTTTTTTAAACCTAAAACTATCAGAATAATCGTTGACATTACTTTCAGATTAAAACCTCATTTAATGAGCAAATATATCAGCTAGTAAGGCAGGAGTAAGGAACAGGGAGAAACTTGCAGTATTTGTGCTGGAAAGCAAAGTAATGGTTTCACCTATTTTTACACTAAGTTTAGAGTTTTAAACTGCGAAACGGGAGGAAGAAGAGGAATTAAAGTTCTGTCTTCAGCATGATGGTTCCATCTAGCTTTTCTTTCATTCATTTCTTTCTCTTCTGAGAAATGCTAATAGAAGTTTAGTTTGTTTACCCTTAAGTGAATTAAGTTTTAACATCAATTTGGAAAACTAATGAATTAAAACTTTGAACAACAACTGTTCTCTGTTCAAGCAAAGGAAATAATTGTGCTATTTCTACAACAGTTGTGTACATGAGGGAAGACTGTGACCTTTTGGAATGAAGCAGGGCCACAGAACCAGTGGCACAAAGTTCTTATCAATTTAAGGCTACAAGGTACCTTGAAAATTATTACGCGCTGGCAAGGCTGATTTTAAAATCTAGTAAATAAAGAAATGAGAAGGCAAAAAAAAACCCATAGTGCCATGCCACCTCCTTGCACCCTGAATAAAAGGACCAAATACCTGTACATCTTGATATAATTTTGCTCTTCCTCAGATTTTTAGTCCTTGTTCTTCTTTAGGCCTCGCGTGTGGAAACTACACGTAAATATATATACTGACAAAGTATCAATAGGAAGCAGATTCTCTCAAAAATCCTTTTCAGATTTTATCTATTCTTCAAAATTTTGATAAATACTAAATGGGACTAAGAGAGAGGGAAAATATGTTAGTATTTTTAGTTTAAGAAAATGCCATTAAGAAAACGGAAAAAGTATTGCATTATTTCTCATTAATCTTTCTAAGGTTGGCAGATGCTTTTGTAATTGGCTCAGTATCAACTCACAGATACATTTGCAGGACAAAATATGCACAGTGGCACTAATCCTCATTTCTATCACAGCCATTACCAAGCCAGTGAGGGAACCTTTAAGTGTAACACGTGGAAGAACTTGGCCTCTTCACTTCAGAAAATTATTTTCTCCCATTGCTTACTTTCTAGCCTTGTTATTATGCTACTGATCCCACTGCCCACAGAACTAAAAAGCTTTCAAAGAGACCCCAGAGAGTGTGTAGCTAAGATGTCATGCCTGTTACTACAAACATTAGACTTGCCATTTATTACCAATAAAACAAGAGATCTTTTAATGCCAATATGAGGTTTGAACGTCCATCCTAACAGGGGAAGACTGCTGCTGCATGCTTCCCAATGCCCCCCCATCTTAGTTAACTGACCTTTACTATCACTGAGGTAGTTGTTACCCTCATGTTAAAGCTGCTCTATGTCCTACGATCCGTGCTTAAGGTTAGAAGTCTGAGCTTCTCTGTTCATGAACTGACTTAATGCAAAGCTGCATCTGTCATCTTAAAATGCTTATTGTCTTTCTCTCAGTCTGAATATCAGCTCAGAGGGTCTGCTAATGAAACAAGCATCACAGATAATTTTATTTCTAATTACCTTGTTTTCAAACACTTGAGAAATAAGGCAAGACTTTCTATACCAGTGCAAATGCAGGTCTGAGAACCTGATTCAGGCATTCACGCTTTTTTTTCCCCAATGTTCTCAACATTGCACACTTGAAAAAATGTGTTATGTGGGTCAAAGCATTTTTGGGCATGCGTGCTACTGCTGCCACAATCAGTGCCACTTCTTTGTAGTTCTTCATCAAAATGCTGATTCCAGAGGAGAATCCATTCTAAAAGTAACCTGCCATCTTGCCTTGATTTCAAAGCTAGACTGTGTATTATGACAGCTCTTTTTCCATCTACATGTCAGTATTAAAATCTACAACTGAAACCCTGCTGCATTTTAGTATTTGCTCTATTTGGATGATAAAGCCATTTTAAAGACAGACGACAGCAGCAGTGGAGAGAATTTATGTTATCATTTGGGAAACATAATTAATTTTCAATCTAAGCATACTTTGAAAGCCACTGCAATGCAAAATGTCTGTTGTTTCATAATAAGGCTCTCACTATCCATTTTATAGATCATGAGTGTGCACCGTTTAAGAATGTACTACTTTTTGGAAATAAAATGCAGCACGTAACTTCTATGTGCTGGTAAACTCTCTTCAAAGAGGAGAACCTAGGGGCAGCATTGATGAGGATATTTTGCTTTGTTGTCATAAGGAAAAAACCAGGGCAGATGAGTCAAGGAATCCCTGATTTCTTAGTTCGTTGTTACCAATATAAGCATTTGTAGCATAAGGCAGGATCCTTAACAGTGGCAGACTCCAGTGCTGCAACGGTGAAAATCAATGAAAAATGAAGGGCTCCCCCAGAGTGAGTACTTCAGGGTGAAAACTAAGGTACAACTTAAGGAAAAATAAAGGCAGAAAAGGTGGTTTTGGAAAAGTTGAAAGCAAAACAGGCAATGAAAGCACAAAGTATTTTAATTTATGGATAAGCAGAATTCTGTTGACATTTCTGTTTCTGTATTTGATCCATGCTAAGGAAGCAATTCCATAGAAATATTAGCAAAAATTGATGAAGACAAGCCAGTATCCTACTGAACTGATCTCGGGAATAGTAACTAGATGATTAATCTCTTCTTCCTCATTTAGTATTGCATTTTGGACTAAGAACATCTAGAATGGCAGATTCCTAACAAAGACGTTTCTTCATTATGAATACTTTGCTATTAACAAATTTGGTTTGTCAGTGATAATAAATCTTAATTTTGCTCAGTGTTCTTACCTGTTGGTGGTATAAACAATTTAACGATTACAAGTGCTGCTTGGGGTTTTTTTTAATACTCTGAAAATAATAATTCAACTAATACCCATCAGAACCCAATCCAAACCCAGGGAAAATTAATAAGCTCTATGTGAGCTCAAGTTTTTTGATCCTTTTCCAGTTTCTGATTTATTTTATGTTTAATAGATACTGGAGGCAAATGGAAAAGTTATATATAGAATCGTATTTTATTTAGGAAACAATTTAAAAAACCCCACAAAACTACTGTGATGCACCAAATCGGCTTCTTTTTTCTTTCTGTCCATCAGAAAAAGAAGCAAAAATTTCATTACTTTGTAAATTTTAGAGATTACATTTCCTTTTCTTTAGGGCTTAAATAGCAGATAGTGCAGTGGCAGAGCTGCATACACATGCCTCACTTTTCTCAGGGAGATTTTTTATTTTTGGCTTTTCTAAGGATTTCAGTTAACTAAGAACTTTAATTCTGATGAGGATTATAAATATGGAGAGTTGCTTAACAATTCTGCCTCTAGTCTGGTACAGAATGTGCAAAGATTTGGGCCCAGCTAATATTTACCAGCATGGCAAATACGGAAAACAAACTGAGAGATATATGCCGCACCCATCACCCCTGCTGGCAACTGACCTGCGCATGGAATGACGATGAACTGAGGGCGTTCGTTATTCACTCCAAAGCCCTCTTGATTTGCCTGGCACATCACCCTGTCTCTTTCTGAAAATACAAATTATTTGGCTGCAGCTCCTGCAGGGAATCCACACTTTTTATCCTCCTAAAGGCCTTACCCAACAAAACCTCACGCACCTAATATGACGTTTAAGCAAAATGTAGGTAATGGAGTCCTACTCAGCAATTTTGAAAACCTCTGACCACTGGGTACCAAAGCCCAGGAGGATCCATAATTCCTGTAGTTACAACTCTGAAGTTCCCTGGCCCCTAGACATCCTGCTTTTGCAAATGTCCTTGCTCTGAAAGAAGGAAAAGCTTTGGTACCTGCTGTATGTCCAAAGCCTCTCCAGGTTCCAGTACGCAGATGTTTCCCCTGCCAAGATCAACAACGACAGCGATGAAAGTGTTTATGCCTAGGAAAACAAGGAGTTTAGCGCACAGAAGTTTTGTGTAGTTAACTTCTCTGTGAACTGGCAAAAGGGCTCTAACAATTTCAGCATTCAGGATAACTGTTTTCCCACTAATATAACTTTTGTGGTCATACAGCGTATTAAAACCTACCTGGAATAATTATTTTTTTCTACACCTTCAGGAAGTGCATTTGAAGAATACGAGTAGAGGGAACACAGGAAACAGGAACTACAGAATGTAAGAACATGCCATCCACGAGAATGAAGAATGAATGTGCCATCTGCAGGATACTTTGCTGTAAATAAATTATTTGTTAAACATTGGAAGACTTAAAAAAACCTATGGTTTAATAAGCTTGATGCAATCTCAACCAATGGGCATTCTCCCAGTGATCAATGCAACTAAACATTCCAATATTAAGTCTTTAGAGAACAGAACATTTTAACCAGCCCAGAGCTAAAAATTTCTGTGGTTGATCTATTACTGCTTGTTAACCTGTTTTAAAAGTCCTGCACAAAATCTCTTAAAGTCCTGTGCCCCTCAAAAGCCTACAAATTTATGGGCCTTTGATGGATCCAATTGCACTAAATTAACCTATGAACACTGGCTGCTGGAGTCATTCATCAGCCTTGTCTAAGTGGTGGTTTTGTTATTTGCACTTCTATACAAGCAACAGGCTGTTTGTTTTACAGTGTCTGATAACATTGTTTGTCTACCCCTTCATATTTGCACACTTTGACATTCCCAGTAGCAGCAGCAGTAAGGTAACATATACAGTTTTAAACATCCATTAATTCCATCTGTGGCATTTTGACAGAATATGGGTTATAGATGCATTTGTTTTAAGACAGTTTTATTTTTCCTTCTTTTGCAAAGATGCAGTTTATTGCAATTTGTGAGACAAAAGATTTTTAAAAGCAGTTAGGGCATACATAGGCTCTCAAACCATTAATGATTTTTCCAGGTAATTATTTTGCAACAGTATAGGTAACTTCTTTCTTCCTCCATATAATGCAGTATGTAAAATTTAGCATATCAATAATACACATATATCAAACAGTATGTAAAAATATCTGTTTTATAGTACAATGGTGCTATTTTATAGTTTGTTACATGAAAGGGTCTGGCCAAAATGGTAATAGATAACAGCAAATATGGAAAGATCAAGCCAAAGATTAAATGACAGAATAGTTTTTAAAGTATTCAGTTTAAATTAACTAAAATGGCTTCAGCTTCCAACATCTTCAAAAGAAAATTCAGATATTTGTTTCCTTTTAGATGTTTGAATGGTGGTGTTTGCACTCACATTTATGCGGAACACAGATTCATAGATGCCTAGGTCTGGAGAAGACAATTTGAAAAACAGCCCTCAAATGACTTCAAAGGGTAGCCCATCAAGGACAAAAACAGATGGGGAAACTAACCTAAATTATTTACCACCAATTCAATAAACAGAGGTAGCAATTCTGATACCTCTCACAGCTCTTACAGGCTTTTTTTGGCAGGGGGCATGGAGAGGGAAGTATTTTTACTTCAATGGCTGCTAAGAATTCTGAAATGCATTCTAGGAATAAGGCATTATTTTTATGTCACAGACGTAACACATACTTCCATTTCATGTCCCATGACTTTTTCTGTCCCCTCCCTCCTCTGAAGTTCTAAGGGGAGGAGAGAGGCAAGGTATGAGGGCAAAAACAATTTGCAGATCTCTGTGGTGGCACATTTCTTTGTAGATAACATTTTACTGGTGTATTGTTAACATAGCCGAATAACCATACACCATTGTGCTATTTAATTCCTGTAAATTAATTCAAATTTGGTCTTATCTTGGGTTTCATGCACTCACATTCATGCCACCATATTCTTCCTGTTGAGAAATCATAATTAGAAATTGTCTCTCATAGAAAGCAGCATCTAACATCAGAACATGACAACTGTCTAAACAAATTAGAACAATTATTGAAAGTAAGTAAAACAAATAATGAATAGCTACAAGCAACACTTTGCTTTACTAGAGAATAAAAGGTATCACAAACTGGAGAGTAGCTCCACCACTGTAGAGGTGAGAAATGCATCGATCGGAAATGCATATGTGTATAAGAAATCTCCAGTCATATGACAGGGAGCACATGATATACCAGTCAGTGTGAAAGATAAAGGGCTGCATTAGTTTAATAATCTCAATAAATCCGCTACTTAAAGAAGTTGAAACACGAGCCAAAACATCTCCCTCCCAAAAGTACAAAGCAGTCTGACTTAAAAAACTTCTAATTAGAGAAATTGAAGGGTTCAGCTAGATTTTCAAAAGCACTCCAGGTATTTAAGGAACAGGGCTCCCACTGGATGCCATTGATTCTCATAAATCACTTAAGTGCGAAAGAAAATCCCACTCCCCATCCTTCCATATCTTGTAAATCACATGACAGAATTCACAGATTTTTGCATTCTAGAACAGACATAAAAATCCAATTATTACACAGAATGTCACTGAAGTGCAGAAGCAAACAAGTGAATTAAGCCTCGTTACTTTCAGTTAGTTCAAAAAGGACTGCAGATCTAAACCCACTGAAGTTAATGTATCTCTTCAAGGTTGCAAAATTTGAGCCTTATCTCCATGGTAACCATAATTAATCATTAAGAGTTTAAATGGAAAATAAATAAATTCTATATTCTGCTCACCTACACTTACCTTTGTGTGAAAGACTTGTATGAGGCTCATTTGTACTATTCAGTCAAGAGACAAAAGAAAATCAAATAATGGGTTACTGTGTTCAGCCCCTGTAGATACATCAAAGTAGGCACTTTTTACCCAAAACAGATTATAGTGTCAATTCCTTTTTTATGATTAAAGGGCAAATTAGTGGCAGGTTTTCTTTACATGTGCATTCCATACACAACTAGTAGCTACGTTCAGTTGCTCCATGAGCTGGTTGTTGACCTAGTGTCAATAGTTAAAGTTGATTAATGAAGTCTCTAGGCCAAGCACTGTGTCTTCATGGCTCTCCATTCTAACAAGCAAGTGCATGATAAGACAAGTTCAGAAAAGTGTAAGCATATTTGCTTTACCTGTTACTGATTTGGCCAACAATGCCAAAGTGGTGCTATTGTTTTGTTTAAGAAAGTACTTGACTAAAATATAAAAGAAAGCATAAATATTTTTTTAATGTATGAAAATGACAATTATATAGGTATGGTTATTAAAATAGAAATACAACTAGCCATAATTTTTCAACTTTTTGTCACTCAGCAACAGCAAAGAAATCTTAAATCAACAGAGATGGGACAGGAATAAGAGTCAAAATGCCACAAAAATTCATAGACTTGAAATGCAATTCTGAATCTTTACTCCACATCATAAATACAGATGAAGAAAAGCATTTGAAGTCAGGGAACAATGGATATGACTGAAAGCCTGTTCAGATTAATGCAAATCCTATATCATGCCAATGATTTAACCCACACTCTAGCCTGAAATTAGTGTAGAGTTTGGCTTAAAGTGAGTGGCATGATATGACCAAAATTTTGATTGAGCACACATTTTTATTTTTACATGATTACCTTCTCACTCATGGCATGCCCCACCAAAAGTCAATAATCTTTAAAAAAAATAGCATAAAGAAATACATTTTATTTTAGCAAGGAATGAAAAAAAAATATTCCTAACATGAAACTCATGTTGTTTTTAATCTCATCAGTTTCAAATTGTGAGAAAAAGTTGAAATATATGGCTAACAGTCTGTGAATTTTTTTTTTAATTATATGTTGTCATTATGAACATCTTAATGTGCAAAATTTCACATTTCATTGTTTTGTTTTGAAATGATGGTAAATTAAGCCCAAATAGAGATTCTTGGAACCTATAGGCTAGATAGAATACTTATGTTCTGATGAAGCTATAATCAATATATTTAAAATGTTTTATTTTTAGTCTGAAAAGGAATAGTAATAATTTATTTGGGGACTCAACCTATACTGGTCCCTCTTTTAAGGATACGGTTCAGTGCAAACAAGTCTTCCAAATGCCAAACTTCTATTTTTAACCAACATTCATTCCCTTTCCCCGCCTCCAGAAAACCTAGTTAAAACACTATTGCAACATGATTTTATTGTTTGTCTGTTTGTTTGGGGGTGTGTGTTGTGTTTTGATTCACGTTGTTTTGATTTGGGGGGGCAGGGGTAAGGAGGAGATGATGAGGCTTTCAAGTGAGTAAGATTTTTTCCTCTTGGGAACAATCTACAAAAAATAAAGAATTTGCCTTGATGAGATTATTATCCAATTCATGTGTGGAAGTAGCATTAAGTAAAGGAACTAGCTTAAAGTTGTCTTGAAAGAAGGAAAAAAAGTTATTAACACAAAGTTTTTACTTATGCTAATCCTATACATTTTGCTTCTCACAGCATTAGAATATTCTACTGGACTATAACTGTCCAAACACACAGTATCTGATATACATATAAATATTCTGTGATTTTTTACATGAAGGGTGTTATGGGAATATCTGAAACTTGATTACATATAGTACAGTACAGAGATACCAGTCTAGCAGAGACCAAAACAAGAAGGACCTCCCTGATGCTTACATTAACAAGTCTTATACTAGTTGCATAAAGGGTGTGTGTATGTATATATAGATATATACATATATATGCATATGTGTGTATATGTGTGTATATATATATATAAAACGTTATAATGTGTGTATGTGTATCTGCATGTATGTGTGCATGTGTACATTATGCTTTTCTTCTTTTTCCTCTCAAGTAAAATTTGAACTTTTTGCTTTTTACACATTATTAGTCATGGATTATATTCAGTAATCCAATTGGAATCTAATTTTAGAAGAACATTGTATAATATGGGTGTCACAAGTTAGACCCTGCCTTTGTTTTTCACACCTTAAGAAATGACCTGATTTTTAAATTATAAAACACTTCTTTGTTATCATCAGGCAAAACTATCCATCTGTTTAAGTACAGATATAAAATACTAACTCTGAGGGCCTTATTATGAAAACATTGGTTTAAAAAATTTCTTTTATTTCATTCTTCTCCAGATAACTTCTGCTAAGTGCGATTTTTTAAGTGTAAGCATCCCTTCAAAGTAAGAATCATGGGTAATATAAACAGAGAAGAATGAATATTTCTGTCATTTAATAATATCGCCTCAATTATTCATTTGTCAACAAGATGTTTTTTGTAAGAATAATTCATGCCTCTCTATAGCACCCTTAACTATTTCAGAAATGGAAAAGACTTAGCACTGTAAATTCCTACGTCTCAAATTATTTATAATACTTTTTGTTTTCTCTGTATTCTCCAGTAACTTTTTATTTTGCCACCTTGACTCACAAAAGTCATAAAAAGCATCAACATGATACTTCTGCTGCTAAACATCTTTCCCACAAATATTTAACATACATACACCCATCTACAATACTTACATACTCACACTTGATTGAAGTTCTTAAGAAACAGCACAAATATAGTTGGGAGATTTTTTTTTTCCACGTTTTAAAGGTATGAACCATTTTTTAACTAAATCGAAGACATTCCATCTTACTGTATTTTACATTTAGTAGTATCATCTCATTCCTCTAAAGCAACAACAAAATACCTGCAGAACAAAAAGGACTCTATCTTGATAAGTAGGATCATGCTTCATATATTCGTGTCAAAGAAAAAGGTTTAACCAGACAACTATATTTACAACTGATTCAATGAAATTCATATTTTGTAGTGAAATATTTAACTCTGTAAATTTTAAAATCAAATTAATCTTTCACTTTTCCTGGCTTACTGGCATTAACCTGGTTTATGGTATGAAAAAGCACACTTTAGCAATGATCAAAGAGAAAGGATCCAAGACCAAGAGACTAAAGGGCTACCAATGAAAGGGGTACAATGTTCTTATTTTGTGCACAGGGATGAATTCCATCTTAACTTTTTTTTTTTTTTTAGATTAGGATTTCAAAACCAATTGATATAAATACTGCACAAGATTTATAATACTCTTCATTATTTCCACTTAGAGACAGGTTTGAATGTAATAAAGCACATGCAAGTTACACTGCATGATACAGCATGTAAATCTTACCTTTTCATTTGTTACCATTTCTAATGAATTAGTTCAACCGAATTCTATAGAAATCCTGTGCAAGATGAAAAAACGATTGTTAAAAGTGTATAATGATAATAGTTGCCTGATTAAACCAAGTCTCATCAAGCATGAGGTGTAAAATGTTCCACTGAGAGCATACTGGTACTTCATAATGTTCTGAACAGCTTCACCTGCAGTCTAATACTTCACGTTGCTTTTACCCGAATGTGATGGTTCTGTTTTATAGTTTCTTAATCCTTGGGAGTCTTTGGATTGAATATTAAACTTGTTTATCAAGCCTCAGGATTTTATGAAACCAAGTTAAAGTAGAAGAAGCAGCACCACCTGCTGCTGCTAATCAAATCATACATAAGCTTTCTCTCCTCCCAAATTATCTGCAAAGCCACCCAGAAGTGCTAAATGAAGAGACCAATAGCACTTGGTTTTCAGGAGGGCACCCTTTCCAATAGGAATATTAACTGTCCTCCCTTTCTTCACTGGTGTGACTTTAATTGGTATCCTGACTAAAAGTGGGGTTTCCATGATGCAAGCATGAATGTGGATACATGAATTTCTGATTTCACTACTGAATAATGCTAGTATTAACATTTCAAGTCATTATAACCAAACAGTGACAAGTGTTAAATGTTCATTCACTAAAAAAACATTTAAACTCTCTATTAACATTCTAACTGGATTTATTCTTTCTTTTTTATTTTCTTGTGCTTACTCATAATACAATGTCACTACTTGATGACAAATAATATTTCATACTGTGTATGTAACATCATTGTGTTGCAGAATCCCCCAAATACCTCAACAATGTCTTTGTTGCGCTATTCTTCCCATTTAGCACTTATAAGCTTTTCTAGTAACAACCAATAAATCAAAAAACAGAGCTCTTAATATGTACAAATATTAAAAAAATCAAGAATTTTTGCTAGTTTGCAGTTCATGTAATGCCATCTTGACCATTCTCTTCCCCTCTCTCTATGAGCTGTCTAGAACAGTAAACTTTGCTCCATAAATAATAGTGTATTCATGCTTTTAAAGGCTTTTATATGCATTTATGGTAGGTAAAGGTTGGAAGAGGTAGTTGACTGATTTTCACTTTTATCTACTTTGATTTCAGTAAAGGGCTTTGTCACTCTGTATACATAAAGGCTAATGCACCCTTTGGTTTGTAGAATGTATTGAATTGTTTGCAACCCTCTTGGTATCAGGTCCAAAATGTGAAGCATTACTGTTAAGAGGGTATCTTTCTAATGTATTTGTATGTATAGTTTACACCTCTGTGAGGTCTAATAAAGGATTATGGTTAATAAAAAATGCGTTGAAAATTCCTCATCCACATAGACTTTGCATTAATTTGCATTATTGCTTTTTCTTCCCTGGCATATACTTTTCAATTCTCAGAATACACCAAATGAGGACATACCTTAACAGGATGAGCAGGCTTCACTCCTATGATAGAAGTGACATGGAAAGCTAACTAGTGACTCAAGAGCCTTGATAAAATGAAGCGTCAGCCGAAGGAATTTTGGACCCTATAGATAAAATTAACAGCAGTGAATGATCAGGAACAAATTGTATTCACCCACAGCTGAAGATACCTGAACTCTGATATACAGCCACTCACTCAAAAGCTCCTTGCTATATGAGAACTAGGTGGTAGCTAGTGTATACTGACTCTTCCAAATATATCCAAGGGACATTTAAGGAACTATAAACGACCATGTCTTCTATCTCTGCCACTCAAGAACAGAATCTCTGGGTATGTGAGTAAATATTATATGATAAATATGGTATCTTGCAGGAAAAGGAATATGGCCGTTGTGAATTTAAGCCTCAGAAGTCTGTTGGGAGTTCTTTGGAAGAAAGGATAAGCATGTAGTGAAGAAAAATCAGAGTGATCTTGGATTTCCAAAATTCTTGTCAATTAGGTCCCTCATCCAAAGTTCTTAAAAACACTAAGCTGTCATGGATTGAGAGGGAAGTTCTTCATCTGTGCTGATTAAAAAGCAGAAAAGATAAATCAGAAAAAATAGTCAGTTGATAGTGGAAGGGCACCATCGGTGAAATCCTGCTGCAATCTGTTATCACACTCACACTGTTCAACCTTTTCCTAAATGAGCTGGAGAAGGGGTGAACAGTAAGAACACAAAGTTTATTGATTATATTAAGGCAATCAGGTCGATCGGGCATGATTATGGCTTGGTTAATCTATGCTGACCGTTCCCAGTTGCTGTCTTATCCTTCATGTGCTTAGAAACAGTTTCCAGGAAAATCTTTTTCTATAACTTCCCAGGTACTGAGGCAAACTTGTATCTCCACAGATCTTGGCCCTCTCAGGTGGGTGCAATGTTTGCCTTTCTTCAGCCACTAAACTCCCACAGTTGCCATAACCTTACTAAAATGGTAGAGAGCAGCCTCACAAGAATACTGCATAGCTTCCTCACCCTCCTCACATGTATCCCATGTGGTCCCAAGAACTTGTGTCTCCCCATTTGACTGTGCTCCATAATTCCGTCTTCTTTTATTGTGGGCAATGCTTCATCTGCCAGAGACCTCATGGTTCTGGGAGGGCTGAGGACAACCTTACCACTGCAAATTCAAATAGACACAGAAAAGGCCTCTGGCCCAGGAACTCCCTAAATTGTAAACCAATGGAGGGTAGAAAAGTTTCACTACATGTTGCCTTGTTCTAGCGTTTTTCCCTAGATATTGATTTTGGCTGCAATCCAAAGCAGTTTCCTGGACTGGTTTCCCCATTTTATCTTTACTACGACTTGTATTTTTATCCTGCTGGCATAGTAGCCATTCTAGACTCTAAGTGCACAACCTTTAAGTGCACAATCCCTAAACTAATATCAACACAAAACTGTCTATATTTAAATATTCACAGCCAACAATTTTTAAACCCACACTATCTTATCATACTACTTGAGCAATTTATGGAGATTTCAGTTTAAAAATAATAACCCAACAATAATAAATGCATTCTCATTCTTACTTTCTGATAATGAGATGCAGTTAAAAGAGACAACAATAACTTGTGGATTTGGCAACGTGGCCAAGGAACATTTTAAAATTCCATTCATTTATAATCTTAATCACATTTTTAAAAGTTGTTAATCATATGTATTGCATACATTACCACAAGTTTTCAATCTTGTGTGAACAACAGGTACTTGTTAATAAATAGGACTCTATGGTAAACTACACTAACACAATCAAAATAGGAACACTCCCCAGGGATTAAGGAAATGTCTAAGAAATTACTAATGGTTCAGAAAAAAAATCAAAACTTTAGTGGCCAGCTCCGTTCTTCAATTGTGCACTTCCTCAGATGCAGATAATTTAATTTATAGAACCTTTCAATCAAAGAGTTGCTGCAGATTAACCAACCCTGGGTATTGGCTTACTATGAAATTATCTATTTATTGCCTTAACTTTGAACTGGTTTTGGATCACAGCTAAAGAGAAAAATCAACCTAGAAATCCATTGGTACCTGAAGGTCAGCAGGACTTCTCGAACTTACTAAAAATTAGGACAATCAACAGAAGCTATTAAAATGTCATAGAAGAAATTCTTATTTTATTACTTCAAAGTTGACATTGTGTGTGGAGAACTAAACTGATTTTTTTTTTTTTAATTGGGCAACTTCATTCAGCTATATGTGGTTTTGACCTGTGTTTTCATAGTGTTTACACTTGGTTAAAAATACCTTTATTCACAAATTATTGCCTTAATTTTGGCTTACAACCTTGTATTTTTACTTATATCTCTTGCACATACTTCTTAGATAAAGTTGATTAGTGGTGATTCTAAATCAATCTTTCATCTCTGAGAAAAGGAGTTGCTGCTAAGAAGTATGTTTTACCAACTGAGAGGATGAAAAAGATATTAACATTCATAACAGTTTGCACATGTTGCACTATGCATCAGTGGTACACAGATTTTCTGTCATTTTTCTGAAAATAAGTCATTTGTCATCTCTATTTTGACAACCAAAACATTGAGAAGAAATTGAACAGAACAGGAAAAAAAGTGCTAGTCAAACTGAGATAAAACAAAGATTAAAGCAGGATTTCCAGATTATGACTGGGTTGGTTTTGTTTGTTTGGGGAGTGCGTGGACTTAACCTTTACTACAACAAACATTTCAATTAAAATGCACTGTCTTTAGACAGAGGAACAAGTCTTTATGACTCGCCTTCTCAGCATGTGCTCTCTAAGTAAGGTTTTCACACTTTTTATTTGCTTTTTCCTTCTGTTCCATATAGAATCATAGAATCTTTGGGTTGGAAGGTACCTTTAAAGGCCACCTAGTCCAACCTGCTGCAATGAGCAGGGACATCTTCAACTAGATCAGGTTGCTCAGAGCCCCATCCAACCTGACCTTGAATGGTTCCAGGGATGGGGCATCTACTACTTCTCTGGGCAACCTGTGCCAGTGGTTCACCACCATCTTTGTGAAAAATTTCTTCTTTATATCTAGTCTAAATCTGCCCTCTTTTAGTTTAAAACCATTACCCCTTCTCCTATTGCAATAAGGCCTGCTAAAAAGTCTCTGCCCATCTTTCTTATAAGCCCCCCTTAAGAAATGAAAGGCAGCAGTAAGGTCTCCCTGGAGCCTTCTCTTCTCCAGGCTGAACATCAACTATCGCAGCCTTTCTTCACAGGAGAGGTGTTCCATCCCTCTGATCATTTTTGTGGCCCTCCTCTGGACCTGCTCCAACAAGTTCATGTCTTTCCTGTGCTAAGGGATCCAGAGCTGGACATAGTAGTCCAGGTGGGGTCTCACCACAGCGGAGTAGAGGGTCAGAATCACCTCCCTCGACCTGTACTCATCCCAAGATACTTGTCCCTGCTTCCACTGCCTATGCATTTCCTTTTTTGCCCTTTAGTTTGCCCATCAGGTCTCTACTCAGCCATGCTGGCCTCTTGCCTTCCTTTCCTGATTTCTTACACCCAGGGATTGAGAGCTCTTGCTCTCTGTGGAAAGCAAGAAAGATCTGCCAGCTCTGTTCTGCTCCCTTGTCCCTGAGGGGAGTTTCCCAGGGGGTCCTATTGACTAACTCCTTGAAGAGCTGGAAGTTTGCTTTCCTAAAATTCAGGGTCCTGACGGTACTCTTCACCTGCCCCATATCCCTCAGGACTGCGAACTCCACCAGTGCATGGTCACTGCATCCCAGGCTGCCTCCAATCTTGACATCACCAATTAACTCACATTGCATTGGTGACCAACAGGTCCAGCGTCACATGCCCTCTGGTAGGGCTGTCTATTACCTGGCACAGGAAGTTATCCTTCATGCACTCTAGGAGTCTCCTGATTGACTATAGCTCGCCATGCTACTTTTCCAGCAGATGCCATGGTGGTTGAAGTACCCCAGCAGGACAAGAGCCTGCGAGCGTGATGCCTCCTATAGCTGGAGTGAGAAGGCTTTGTCAACAGACTCCCCTTGGTTGGGTGGCCTGTAGTAGACATGAACCACAAGGTTCCCTTTGTTGCCTTGGTCCCTGATTCTTACCCATAAGCTTTCGATCTGCTTGTGGCTATTCCTGAGACAGCTCTTCACATGCTTTCCATTTCTTGATGTAGAGGGCAACACCTCTGCCCTTCCTTCCTTGCCTGTCCCTTCTGAACAGCCTGTAGCCATCAATAGCCACACTCTACTTTTTGTCCACAAAGTTTCAATAATGGCAACCAGATCATAGCTTTCTAGCAGCATGGTGGTTTCTAGCTCCTCCTGTTTGTTGCCCATGCTGCATGCACTGGTGTAGAGACACTTCAGCTGGCCTGCCAGCCGTGTCACCCTCTTAGAGGAATCCTCTTTAGTTCCTTTGAGGTCCTTCTCTACTGCAACCGGCTGAGGGGCCTCACTAGTGTCCAGTCCCTCTAACGTTGGTGTGTCATCCCACAGCCTGTCATGGGTAAGCCTGATACTATCCCCCTCCTGCTTTTGCATGCACTGGTGTAGAGACACTTCAGCTGGCCTGCCAGCCGTGTCACCCTCTTAGAGGAATCCTCTTTAGTTCCTTTGAGGTCCTTCTCTACTGCAACCGGCTGAGGGGCCTCACTAGTGTCCAGTCCCTCTAACGTTGGTGTGTCATCCCACAGCCTGTCATGGGTAAGCCTGATACTATCCCCCTCCTGCTTTGAGTCTAGTTTAAAGCCCTGCCAATAAGCCCCACTAGCTTGAGAGCCAAGACCCTCTTACCCCTTTGAGAAAGGTGATTCCCATCTGATGCCAGCAAGCCAGGTGCCATGTAGGCCATCCTGTTATCAGAAAACCCAAAATTGTGGCAGTGATACCAATCACAGAGCCATCTATTTCTTCCTATGTCGCTGCTCGTAACTGGAAGGAGAAAGGAAAAAACTAACCTGTGCTCCAGATTCCCTTACCAACCGTCCCAAGGCCCTGAGGCCTCTTTTGATCGCCCTTGGACTATGAGTTGCAGCTTCATCGCCACCCACATGGAAGAGCGATAGTGGGTAATAGTCCAAGGGCCACACCAGGCTAGACAGTTTCCTAGCAATGTCCTTAACCAGGATCCCAGGGAGGCAGCAGGCTTCCCTAAAAGAAGGATCTGTCTGGCATATTGGATCTTCAGTTGCCCTCAGAAAGCAGTCGCCTACAACTATAAATCATCTTTTCTTCCTCATGGTGTTGGTCACGATGTGGGAGGTAGACCTTTCTGACCTTGGCAATACCTCTGGTGTAGCTGGACCATCATCCACATTATCCAAGGACTGTCCTTCCACATCCAGAGCCTCATACCTGCTGTACAGAGGCACCTGGGGAGGCAAGGTGGAGAAGGAGGGGGTTTGCCTGCCGCCCCAAGCATGGACTTGCCTCCATTTGCTCCTTACCTTTAAGCTACTGCCTTCAGCCTCGCAGCAGGAGGATACAGGGTCCCCTTGATCTTTGCTTTTTTCTGGTGTCTGTTCCTGCTTCTATCTCAGAGAGGGCAGAGCATGGTTCCACAAGTTCATTTCTTTTTCTCGGACTCCCTGATGCACCTTAACCTTTCTACTTCCTCTTGTAGCTCTGCAACCAGGTTGAGCAGATCATCCACCTGGTCACACATCACGCTGCTGTTCTTGCTACTGCCATCTGTTACCAGTGAGAGGCTCTGGCATCGTCTGCATCCTGAGACCTGGATGGCTGCATATATCACATACTCTTGGTAGATAGTGATCCAGTGCAACAGGAGAAGCCGCAAATGCCTTCCCAGTCCTTCCATCAAAAAAAGATGGTAAGTCTACTGACTAGGGCATGTTGTCAAGAAGTGAGAGATAAAGGCTTGAATGCCATCAGACTGAAAATTGAACCAAATCATACCTCCCATTGACTCTACACATACTGCAATTAGCTTGCAATTAAAAAAAAAAAAAAAAAGACAGCATTTTGTGGGTGCCCTATACTACACCATTACGTGTGCCCTCAGCCTTCCGACGAGATCAAGGTCTTTGAAGAGTTAAATGTTATACAGGATGGATTCTAGATCCCAGTGTGGCTTACAGAAGAGGGAGGTATTTTAATTCTTGATGTAGAACACCTCTGTGCACACAACACACTACACAACTCTAATCACTTTAAGATCTTTTAGGTTTAAAAGCAGATAGAACAGGGAAAATCAGTTATTTCCAGCCAACCGGCCACAGAGAAGCTGCTAATTTTTGTTCAGTTTTGGTCCAGGCATTGGTATTTCAGATATATATATAATCTTTAATTCTTCCAAATAGTTTATGTTTCTGTCACATTCATCATTTGTATTCTAGTTCACATTACAGAAGTATCAGTATGTTATGTGTGTTTGGATTCATATGTATTTTATTGAAACAGTAGACTGCAGAATCCTTACCAAAAATTGTATGCATACTGTTCAAGGGAGATAGTTTTATTCATTTCACATTCTTCAACTCCTTGTCTTTCAAAAAATACTTTATATCATTGCCTTTCCTGCACATCTTCATCTGTATGTTGTTACCATTGCTGATACTTCCCAGCTTCCAATATTTTTTCATACACATAACTCATTCCTAGCTCTTAGAGCCAAATCAGTCAGTAAATTTCTTGGTAATTTAACATGCTGAACACAATCCCATACTGCTTTAAGCACATCCCATTGTTGTTTTATTAATCAACATATGCTGAATTCAGACAAAACACTTGAATTAGCCTTTCCTGCAAATATAACTTGCTATCAAACACATTTCCTGCTGTTCTTGTTCTGTCTAAAGAGCATTTAGCTTTTTTACCCAGCTTTTAACATAGTTCAAATACTGTGTGCTCTCTGTTATGCCACCTAGAACAACAGCACCAGTTAATATTAAAATATTTGCTCCTACCCTTAATTTCACTTTTTGCTCTTTCTTTTTCAGTGTCCATACTGTCTGTAATCACAAAATCAAGATAACTTAATAGCTGAACTTGCAGCATGCTAACCCTATCACTATCCAAGGGCTCCAGTGAGTCAAGGAATTTCATCAACATCCTACAAACTTAGATCTTATATTCAAATGGGGACATTTCTACTGCCTTTCTGGGCAACCACTGACATCTAGGGTTTTCATTTATATCAGTTTGAAGCTTGTAGTTCTGTATCCTGTAGAATGCCAGTGGCATGCAAGTCTGGCTCTGAATCACTGCTGAATTCTTGAGAAGAAGGTCAACACACTTTCTCACCATTCTATTCTGAGATGGACTGGAACTTTCCTGGGCACTAAATAAAGAAAATCTCTAGTTGGCATGATTCGTCTTTCATTCTTTTTGCACTTCTATTTCCTTTTAACAAGGAAAGGGAGTGGTTCTTTAAATGTATTTGTTCTAACAGAATTACCATTATAGAATAGTCATCTGAGTCTTTGGCCAAGATTCTGTAAGGCACTTGAATCAATACATAAATATGTACCACAAGTAGGCCCATTTAAAATGTTACTCATTAATAAAAATGCTATTGTTAAAATCATTATAATTTTACATCCATAAGGAAAAATACATGTAATGTAAGTATTAATATAGATGTACTATTATTTTTCTTTTTCTTTATTAACTCATGATATGCCTTTTGCTACTTCAACAGAAAGCTGTGTAATGAGTTTTATTCTTTTTTAATTTCTCTCTCTGGATACTGTTTTTACTTCCTTCATTGTCATTTTTCAACAATATTTAATAAGAGGTATGTTTAAACCTTATTTTATTTAAGGATTTTAACTTACTACATACCTTTCAAATAAATAACAAAGTGTAACTTCAGATTTCCTATATTTCATATAGCTCTGATTCTTTCCCGTGCCAGAGTACAAATCCCTTGATTTGATTTTATTCTGCTAGTTACTTTTTTGATATATGCTGCCTTACTTCCTTTTTCCGTTCCTTTACTTCTTTCTTCTTTCTGTTCCCTTATCCAATGCAAAAAAACATCAAAGCCACATATTCTTTCCCAGATTTTTTGAAAGAGGATTCTCGTAGAGTAAGGTTCTTCACTGTCTCCTAACAACAGTCAGACTCTTAATTTCCTTACACTCTCCAGTTTTCTTTATGCAGCTGGATCTTCACTTTTCAGATAACACTGTTAACTAAGGAGCTGCCACCACCATTTGTTAAAGTTACCTTCTTAGAAAGTATTCATATAATCACATTTAGCTAACACAACATATCCAAGATAAGAATACTCTGTAAATGTGTGTTTAAATTTTCATCTGAAAGTACTTTTCCAATGTATTGACAAATTATTACTTCAGAAAATTTTATTTATTACGTATCTTGTTCTAAAACTATCCTTTCTGGCACATCTTGAACATTCATCAGTACTGTAAGTACCTTCTTTTGCTCTCTCTCTTTTTCAACTGTTGTCTTGTGTGTGCACAAGTTTCTTTGTATAAAAAATATCAGTGCTAAACATTGTTTCCCCATCCCTCATCTTCTAGCAATTACACATCCAGGGAATCTCTCAGGAGAGCATTTTCCATGCTATCTGGCTTCTGTGTGAGACAGTGTGTCTAGGACATGAGGAAGAAACTTTGTTCTCCGCTTTGCAGTGCTCACTATTCCTTCAAGCTTCCCAGCAGCAGATAAACACTGATATTTATTTGCTTAAATCTGAAAATTTCCAAAGAATATTACAAAACCTCCCTCATTATGGGGCACTCATCCTCAAATCTGGGAAATGAATTACGATGTTTTCATTTCATTACGGGCTGGACAGAATAACTTCCCCAATACCACTCAGCACACTAGTGTCAGATACAGGTAAATTGTCCCTGGCACCTTGATATTAAAAAAAAAAAATCAGAGTTTAACCGATGACCCCACAGTGCTTCTTCAGCATGTGAATTATTATTTCTTCCTGACCTGTTACATTAGTTTTTAAAATTCTCTGAAGCACCAGGCGTGGTGAGAATCATTAGAAGTACATGGACATATGCAGCACAAGCTTGTGTAGACCAGGGATTTTCCAGCTGCACAAAAAGCTGACTTAAAGTGCAATATAAAATTTTGAAAGGTTCATAAATCTATCAAGACAAACAATGGAGCAAAGACGACTTTTATTTGGAACGTCTCTCCCATTCTAAAAAAATTCTGTTCAATATTTGGCTAAGAGCAGTACTCATTAATTTATAATAGTACAGTGGATTCTTTTCTATCCAGCTTGCCCCCTTACGCAGAATGTCTATTACAATTTCAGAGTGTACATACAATTATAGATATTATTCAGAAAGAGAATAAACCTACAAAATTTTAACCTCAAAAGTTTCAGGAAGCTGAAAGGCCAAATGCAAAAATGTAGAAGCTGAAACATAACAGTAATTATATAATACTCTATGATGAAAGCCCCTCTAAAACTCTCACTTAGAAATGTGTCATGTGATGCCTCAGATTACTGAAGCCTGAACGCATTATCAAGGTGGTATGCCATATAATTTGAACGTAACATAAAAAATTGACAGGAACTAGTACAGATAATTATGTTATGAGATCATGAATAAATAGTCCTTTCTACTTATGGAACATTGCACAGTGTTTTTCAGAAGAAAATGAAGCAGAATTATCTTCATTTTGCATCAGACAAAGGTCAAAGACCAAATTCTAACTTGCTAAAAAATATACAGCTAGTCCATAACAGAACCAAGAGCAGCACTCGAGACTTCCAGTTCTGTTTTAATATCCACTGTTAAAAACAAATATCTTGCTACAGACATTCTATTACTCTGGATTTGGGAAATAAAGCGTCAAGCATAGGGCAGATCTGATGAGAAAACTACTGAAATCAATGGGAAGTACTGTCAAGGCCTTTGAAATGTTTATGGCATCCTTTCCCAGTTACAAAGAGAGTATTTACCTTTATATGTCATGGGACAATGCTACTTCATACATTTAAGTTTGTTGCCGGTTTCTTTACGTCTGTCTTTTATTTGTTCCTAGTGACTGTTTCTAATTCTGTCTGTTGGTGAGGAATGTAATCTATGTACTAAAATACATACATAAAGTCAACTCAGACTGTTCAGAGTAACTTCAAAGAAAAATTAAGCTACTACATTCATTTGAAGATAGTGTTAGATACAAATATAGGGAATATATTCATCCCGCTTCTAACATACCGTCCTAAATGTTAAGTATGGAAGTCTCAGACATCAGAATCTACCAGACTGCAAATTCAGAAGGTGAAAGACAGTAAGCTGATATCCTGACATCAGCCTACAAGTCCTACTGAAAACACCGTATAGTACAGTCCTTAGATACCACAGACTTCTAAAAAGTCCTACAAACAAAAAAAGATACATGTAAAAACTTACATGTAGCAGTTCCGATTGCAATCTAAACTACATATGTACTCCTAACAGGTTTATTTTTACTGTTCTTCTGCCAAAACATAGCCTCACTGGTCTCCTGGAAAAACAGACACAGAAATTCAGTTAGCAAAATGGCAAAGGGTTTTTGTATCTCTTTCTAATAACCTCTTGAGGAATAAATGCCTGGGTGGGACCAAAACAAGAGTTTACATCATGTAAGCAGCCAAGTGATATTCAATTAGGAGAAATCAGCAACTGTTACGTATTTCTTAACACTTGCTCTCTCAGTGGGGCTGCACAACAGACATTACCCTCTGTCAAAAGGGCAAAAGCTTCAAAACAGACAAAAAAGAAAAACAAGCTAGGTCAAGAAGATAACAAACCAATACTTTCTGAATTACTGCTGAGACCCCTCTTCTAACCGCCATGTGGTTGGTAAGATTTAAGAGTCTGGTAATATATTTATGAGGGAAACAAGAGCATCAGACAAACAAGCTGTAATCAGTACACACTAATTTACCAGCTGATTAAAGTTTCCAACTTTAATTGAAAGAGTAGATGCTTAAAAAAATCTCACTGTGAAAACAATTACTTCAGTCTCTGGAGAATAAAACTGTATTCATATAATAGGAAAGACTAACGTGCAATTTAACAATGTCTTATCAAAAACAAAAGGACACAATGAAAATCTGAATATTCATCAATACTCCTAACGGCATTCACAGAGGTTTTTTACGCTTAGTCAAATGAGATTTGGACAGTTTTTGCCTATGGAAAAGACAATACACTAAATTCATGTGCCAATTATTTGTCATGCACTTTGCTCAGAAGAGGACTGAGATTTTGCTTGTTTTAAAGGCTTGGTAATGACATTTCTGCTTACATACTGTATCAAGAAGAAAGCAGTAAAAGCATGTAAGCATCTTTTGATTAATGATATATAATCATATTAATTGAAGAAAAATATTAACCTCACCTTAAAGTCAAGACCTTAAGAAGATCAGATTCATAACTAAGAAAGTATAGTGCATGTTTTCCTATTTTTAAAAAAGTCAGATGACTGCTTCAAGCTTATATTTGGAAAATATACTATGGAATATTTCAAGAATTTAAACCTGTCATTGAAAAAACATTTCAATATAGAAGATTATGTGTGTTGTTTATGTATTGACCAAGCAGCATTTTCATGTGAAAACATTTGTTTCAAAATTCTAATTTTGCTGTTCTATAGGGGACAGAGAGGAGCTAATCCACAGTAGAAACTTGAAGAGGAATGCCAGCTGACCCAGGGACACCTCTAAATGTCAGGTTACATCTTTGGGGTTCAAGTACTGATTTTGGTCATCCATATTAACAAACAAACACCTACATCGCTGAGAATTTTAGACATCATAAGACACTGAACAAGTAATTTCTAATTTCAATATTACAATTTATTTCTGTTAACTTTAACTTCTAACTTTACATTAGAATCTGCTTGACTCACTAGAGAGAAAATAAATAGAGAAAGGAATTTCCAAGAAGCTTCCATCTTTCTCCACTGTGGTTTTGCACTCATTCATCACACCTACATGTAGCCACTGAAAATTTTAGTTTCCAGGCCTTCCCTTTAAGGGAGGAAAAATATCCTCTGAAAGTGTCATCATTTTGTCCTACCATACATCAGATGAACTTAATAGATACTTAACATTTTAAATACTAATGCTTCACCTTTCTATTAGCACAACATCTAGGACCGAGGAATTGTGACGAGCCTTCTCATATAGCAACTGAGAATCCCTTATCACTCATGTAACATGATGCTATGGATCCAAAATTACAACTCCTGTGCTAAGCAATTTCTCACATCCTAATAAAAGAGGCCACAGTGAAGAAAAAAAAAAAAAAAGAGACTCTTCCAATACTTTACACATGGATTTAATGATACAAGAAGAAAGACTCTCCATCTTTAACAAACACAATTTCCTTATCTATTTATGCTGTTTCTAAAGGAGATAATTCGTGGTAAAATGCATCTTCCAAACTAAGGGAGGAGGAGTGGAAAGTAAAAAGAAAATATACCAGAAGTGTTAAGACTTCCACTGGAACACCGCACTCAGTTTTTGCACCAAATTCCATAGATGGTGTTGAATGGACAGTACCAAAAGGGATGCAAAAACAACCAGATGTTTATGAAACATGACATACAAGGAAACATGAAAGGCTTGGGTTTTTTAGTCTTGGAAAGAGTAAATAAAACACATTGAAAGATCGTTGCGTTACATTAACTGCATTGTCTGACAGGCAAGTGATATTAATGAAACCATACAGTGCAAAACTAGTATTAAACATTTAGCAGAACATTACAGATATGCATAGCTGAGTTCAAAATTTATATTCTGCACATTTCTTTTTAATTCTGCATAGGAGATGTTGAAATCTGTTTTTAATGTAATTTTGAAATTCATTATGCACACTAAATTCTGACAAGACTACCTAGTTTGCTGAAAATTATAAATAACCTACCTTCAAAGCTTTAAAAATGATCCTCCAAACTGGACATATATGTAACATAGTAAGACTTATTTTATATATGACAAGCAGGAAACTATTTCCTTTGTGCAAAAGCAGTAGCTGAAATTTGAAACAGGCACAGATTTCAGATTCATTCAGTATCCTTTCTATGGCTATATTATTTTAGGTTCTGTCTCTGGTGCAAATTCTCAGCAGACACTCAAGGCTATGCTCGGCTTGCAAAATGTTCTGCTCTCTAAAATAAGACTTTTTAAATGCATACTTCTGATGACTTGCTATCTTTCACTAACACAAATCAAGGCAGGCTCTCTACCTTGATAGCAATAGAAATGCTAAAAGTTTAAACACACTTATTACTGTGCCAATGTGAAGATATTCACAGCTAGTAGGGTACTTCACTGTTATATTTGTTGTTGATTAGAAAAAAAAATCTGATTTCTCGCATTGGAATCCCACAGATGTGAAGCAGCCAAAACCCAAAATATTTGTATAATGCAGAATTAAGGACAACCAGACAGGAAAGGAAAGTCAAATATGCCAGTGCATGACAGCTCAAATGTGATGCAAGTCTGTCTAACAGAGTAACACTCATACGTGCTCTGTGCAGTAGGTGACAGCAGCTCTGAATATTTCAGTTACACATTCCTTTATATTAGAAAACTAAAAATAATTCAGCTATAAGCTGGCCTAAGAACCCTATCCAAAATCTAGTATGATCAATGAAAACCTCTCCTTTCATGTTAATGGAACTGAAGAATGGTTTTAGGTTGACTGGAATTTGGTTTTGTTTGTTTTACAAGAAAGACATAAAGAATGACTATCTGCAAAGAAAATATTTTTACAGTCCATCAACCTTGTAACAGATAAGTAAAAACACAAGTTGAGGGAAAATCCTCTACAGTCGTTCTGAACGTATTCACGTCATTCAATTCAGAGAGGAAATCAAGGGTTTCAGTTTTGGTGTCTCCGTTTGAGACTGATTACTTGAGCAGGTTATTGCTCTCTGTACGTTACCAGTTGGAAGTTCAGTTCCTACATACAACAACTGGTCAAGGCACTGCTAAAAGAAAAATCCTGAGTCTGTGCACAGGAATAAACTGGAAACTCATCCCTCCCAACATTATGAAAAACACACTTGTGATATGGCACTGAGCTTTAGAGTGCTAACGTTCCAAGGCTCATGCACCAGGCAACATTCCTGTCAGCCAATTTTACATGCCAGATGTCTTAGAGGAAATGAGATCCTGGAAAGGAAAACCAATAGAAAAGAATACCAGGTTTATTTCATGAAAACATGATCAAGTTCTTTTAGTACAGGAAAAACCACAGGCCAAATGCTGCAGGTCTTAAACTGAGCAAAATTCCCATTATAGCCAAGAACTTTACTGATTAGGAATCATAGATTTTGGCTCAATGTGATTGATGTAAGACAGGTCTGAAGTATTTTGCAGTTACTGAAAAATTTTGTATGGATAATATTATCATAACATTCCCCACAATAACAAAGCTCATAAACATATAGGCAAAGGGAAAAGGGAAGGGGAAAAAAAAAGAAAGGGATTTAACTGTTAATTTAAGAGGGTTTCCAAATAAAGCTATATTTGATAAATGAAAATGCTATCTAAGAGTTAATATGAAGAAGAACAGTACGTTGCAGGTATTTCCACCAATAATTTAGGGAAAAAAACTCCATCTCCATAGCTAAATTTGCTTAATAAAAAAACTGTTCACCAGTCTTACAAAACTATGAATTAAAAAAGTAAGGGTAGGAAAGTCCACCATGAGGGTGGAGAGACACTATGGACTTAAAAAGACTTTGCAAAAAAAGAGTTGTTTTGATGTGCTTGAGACATGTACTTCAACTCTTCAACAAAAGGAAAAGTGTAATAGCTGAAAAAAAAAGGGAAGAAAGAAGATAAATTCAAATAATCTGGTAAATATTTTACACTTGAATAAAGAATAAGAAAAAGAAAGTTCCTATTATGTTATTTTATCCTCGATGTGTTCCCTGACAACATATGGCAGGGATATGGTTAACTGATCTCATCTCAGCTACTATTGGAATGTGTGGGAATACACCAAGAGCAAAAAGAAGTAGAGCCCATATATCTTAATTTTCAAATCAATAAGAAAAAAAGAGTGAGAATGCAGTATCCCTAATCCTGAGTACTTAGGAAACCACAATACCTTGATTTATTTCATAATCATGTGTTTTATTATTTATTTTTATATCCTGAAATTTGCATAAAAGAATGAGTCTCTCAAGGCATATTCCAATTAAAAAAAAAATGTTCTGCTATTGATATTTTATGTTTTCATTTGTGAGTGTAAAGATGCACAAAAGAGAGACTGAAAAACTTTTACATATTTCTGCAGATTGAGATTCTAAGGTGCTTGACCAGAACGAGACCTCTCCATGTACCTGAATTAGAGTAAATATCTTAACATTTAGCACTGCTACCGTATGCAAGCCCCATGAATGCCATTTGCTTGGTCTTTTTCATTGGAGGTCATATTTCTTGTCCCTCACTGACCTTTATCTGTTGAAAGAAAGTGCAGAGAGAATAGTTTAGAGCGCAAATTTGCAGCATTTAATACAATTGGGGAATATTTATCCTGAGAAGTTACAAATAATTCAGGGGGAAGAAATTTTGAAGAAGGAAAGCTAGTTAGAAATATCATAGTGTTACTGAAAAAAGAAATTAGAGAGAAACATAGATAGCTTCTGTCAGTGGTTTTGCTGGAATTTTAAAGCACTTAAATAAAAGAGCAATTTCATAAATATAACCAATAGTGACAAATTTAAAGGGCCAAGAACCGGAGATGATGTCCTCACAAAGTCTTTTAGTAAGAAATGAGAGCCGAATTCCCTAGGGCCATTTGAATAACCCTAACTCTTGGCATTTACTGGGCAATTTCAATTCCCTGAATTCAAGTGGCCTTAAACCATTTGGCTTTAATGGGATTCAGGGCTACAACAACCAGGCTGCCAGTTTGGAAAGGCTAGCTTGGAGATTTTTTTTATTTTTTTATTTTTATTTTTTAAGTCAGGCAGAAATGCTGGACAAGGCAACAGGTGAAAATGCTTTTAGGCCATTCTGAGGGAGGGAAGAACAGATTATTAACCAAGAGGAAATGATTGTGTGAACAGGGTGAGCCACAAACACTAAGGAAGCATTATTAAAGAAAACCCAAAAGCAATACATTCCTATCCTACAACAACAAAAAAAAAAAGATGGCGAAGGGATAGAAAAGGCACTGAGCAAGATAAGATTTTCATGGTGCTGATTATGATAGGACCACTTTCACCTCCTAGTGACAGAAATCAAAAGCAGAGTAGACGTTTTAAATAAATGTACTTTAGCATTCCACAATATTAGTTCCAATCACTACACCTTAAATGTAGCATAACTGCAGACACTTACTATAATTTTTTAATTTTTCATACTACAGTGAGAAACATTTGATGATTAGACATATCCTCTCACTTTACACACTAGAGAGATACGCCAAGGACACAGGAGGTATTTTAATAGGTGGAGAGGGGGGAAGAATGTGATGTTGTTAGGATCAACAGTAGTATAACTACAATAAAATTATTAGGAATAACAAAAATATATAAATAAGGGAGTTGGAATTGTATTAGAAAGATATAAATTTTTTTTCCTCACTTATGCAAAATGATTTCCAATTTCTGACATGAGGAGAGGGTGAGAGAGCTGGGACTGTTTGGCCACAAGAAGAAAGGTTCAGGAGAGATCTTATGTATAAATACCAGATGCAAGGTAGTAAAGACGACAGAGCCAGACTGTTTTCAGTGGTAACCAGGGAATGAAAAAGAGGCAATGGAATGGAAAATAATGGAAATTGCACTCAAATATAACAAAAAAAAACTTTTTTACTGTAAGGGTAGTCAAACACCAGAACAGGCTGCCCAGAGAGGTTGTGAAGCCTCTGTCCTTGGAGATATTTAAACCAAACTGGACATGGTCCTGAACAATGTGTTGTAGTTGACCCTGCTTTGAGCAGGAAATTCCTACCTCAACAATTCTATGATTTTGTAAGAACAGAATAAAATAAATGGGGAAAATTATAGTAGCTAATTAAAGTACTTCCTTGAATTCATATTTACCAAGGGGGTTTGGAAACTAGATGATCTTTAAGGTCCCTTAAAATCACAGAATGGTTTGGATTGCATGATGTGCAATGAAATTACAGATACTTTAACAGTATGTTGATAGGTGGAGACATCCGAACAGCAATATTTGCTATGTCTCTTTCCAAAATCACCAGTCTCACCCGTTCTAAAAGAACTTGGAAAGCAAGAATTAATTTTCATTTCTAGCTGTAACAAATAGCACACAGATGCCATCTTAAAGTATCACCAAAGCAATTTAGATGTATATTTGATTGTATCAGACTTTATCTTTTGTTAACAACATCTGCAATGGGTTAGCCTTAAGTAAATGAAGAATATGACAGACCACTGAGATGTTCTAATATTCTTATGTCCCATAGTACCTCTACCACCATTTCTTACCTCTTTAAAACATTTAAGTGGTGATCATTTTGGAGCTTCTCTTCCCCAAGTTTATGCTGAATTACTATTACAACAAAGTTGATGATTAGCTAAGACAGCAACTGCCTCTTCATGATACATTTCTTGATAGCTTTACCATAAAAATGGAATCCCACTTACACGTAAGAAGAAATAGGCAAAGGACATGCCGACAGCATGATGCCTTCTAAATCAAAATGTCCAAATCTTCTTGCTTTTATTGCCAAACTTAAATATAAAAATTTACAGGTAAATTTTAAATGTAAAATGTAGGCTGGTGGCTATCAATTAAGTGCTATTTGTAGATGTTTAGTGTTGCAGAAGGATTAGAGGTGGCTAGAATATGCTCAGATTTCTGTTTGAAGAAGATTTGTAACAGAACTGTGTAAATCCTAGGAGGGAAGTGTATTAAATGCAGACATTTTACGTCAACATGAAGATTTAAAGTGACCAAATGTATTTCTGGTGTCCCTAGCAAAATGAAAGGAAATTATAAAGAAGAGAATTAAAATTATCAAAATAATGGAGACTCATAAAAATTATAAGAAGAAAATTCCATTGCTTCCAAGAAGATTTTTCATATTTGGTCAACACACACACTCCCATGTTGGATAAGCCTTCCCCAATATTTTTTAACATCTTACTTGACCTACATTTGAAACCAACATTGAAATATTCATATTTCTGTGTTTGCAAATTAATAAAATTCTCCTAGAAGTTTCTAGTCCAATGTCCTTGAAAGCACTTTGATGATGAAGAAAGCAGTAACCAGCTGCTGCTTCACAGATGCTGAAAAAGCATGGAACAAATGATACTGATTGTAATGATATGTTGCTAAAGCAATAGCAGTGGAGCACTTCTGTTGAAGACAGCCTTCCTGTTAAACAGAAGACCAAGCACAGACTCTTCCTCTTGCTCTGTATAATATGACTGCTACAGATTGCAAATCTCTTAAAATGCCAACAGGATTTCTGACTAAAATTGAAAAGAAATTAGAAGAAATCCAGCTAAGGTCCAAACAATATGAGCTGAGACTCCTGTGTTACTGGAAATTATATGAAGCTTTCAGTTAGCTAGTAGGAAATAGGAATTGCAATCAGAAAACATCCAAGTACAGATTTCTTAAATTTAAGTCATTCACTAAAGTTATTTTATTTTCCTTATTTTCTGCTGCTTGAGACTAACTTCCACTGACAGCTACAGATCTTACTTCTAAATAATGTTAACTCCCTTAGTTCTAAAAGAGCTATCAATTTTTCTTAAAACATGCAAGTATATTTGACTGAAAACTGGAGATTTTCTGCTGCACAGAAAAATGTCAAACCCCCCCAAAAAGGAAAAAATAATCCAGGTAAAAGCAAAATAAATACCAGCCAAGAATTAGTCAAGATTTAATCTTTCCACTAGAGGAAGACATATTCTTACACAAGTGTTTGTTGGCCTAGATTAGCAACATAATTTGACATGGTGCAGAATGAACTCATACTAATCTTGGCAGAAATATAAGATGTTGAGCCATCTTAAGAGAAATACGTAATTGAATCTCATGGTCAAATTTTATGCATATGGAAATATTGACGTTGATAGTAACACTTAACTTTTTTAAAAAAAGATTAGTTATACTGAATTAAACTCCTTTGTGGAGTCTCTCAAAGTTGACTACATTTGTAAAATTAAGATAAACATGCAGACAGTGATTACCACTGCTGCTTTATGTGACATTTCTCTGAAGAAATCTGTGACTTATAAACTGGGAATGATGAAATGTTTCCAAACACAGATATTATATTCTGTGAAAAGAAAAATGAAGTTTAGAAGTGAATCACTGGGTAGGTAAATAGTTTTATAGAAAAGTAGTTCACACTCCTTGGTGAGAGAGCATTACATAGTTTGGCTCACCTCCATTTGAATGGTCAAGGACTATTGGCTAAACTAGAGAGAAATGCACTTAATAACAAAAAGGGAGTGCAATAACTGGGAATAAATGAACACTTATTTAAGACAAACTCGAATCACCAAGAACAGAATCATGTCACCAAAGAGCATGTAAAGAACTTATCTGCTTGTCACAGATTCTTAGAACTCTGCTATAAACTACAATTAGAATTTTTCTTTCTGAACATATATTTAACCCAGATGATATTGCACAAAACTGATGGGATGAGCTGCATGACTGAGAAAGATTATCACTGAGTTTAACGTTTTTAAAGGAGAATCAGGCAGATAAAAAGGGAAGAGCAACAATTTCTGTCAAAAAAAAAAGCAGTTTTGAGATTACTGACAAATCTGAAAACAAATCTGATAAGCTTTAAAGACTATTAAAGTCCAGGATGCAATTCTCATTAGTAGTTGAGTGCTAAATCAAGAAAAGAAGCTTTCAACTTTGTTCTCATTGAACTACCTCACTGCCTGGGCAGTTTCAACCCATAAACACTTAACTCACTGACTCTAACAACAGTAAAGATGTCAGAGACTCTTTGGGCTGAAATGAGAGGCGAGAGCTGTACTATCTAACTCTGAGACAAATACCACCTCTCTGTGCTGTCTGTGCCTGGTTTTGGATAGGTGATATTACATGAGCCTCCCAAAATAAGATCAGTTTTGGTGTGTCTGCAGGTATCTTTCCGCTATCACCAAGGCCAAAGGTGCTGTCAGACTTTATACAAAGCTTGACAGATGCAAGCAGAAGCTGAACATTGATTTAAGGTCTTACAATTTTCTTCCACCTCTTAGTTGTAAGGACTGTACTCGGCCATCCTATTGCACTAGAACCACTTTGATAGGACTCACTTGACTTCATGTTCTTCTTTTCCTGACAATCTTTTTTCTATCTGTTGATGGTATAAGAGATGCAATAAAACTTTAGTGACTAAGTAATTTTGCTTCACTCAGAAAAATTCCGTCCTGGTGTCTACACACACCACCAGTTCAAGGATTTCAAAGCACAAGCTCCATCTTGCTGACTATCCTCTTCACAGGTGGGCTACTTTCTAAATTCTAAAAGTAAAATAGGTGATTAAAAAATGAATCTTGATTTTTAAACCCTTTACCTGCTTTTTATTAAGCTAATTAATTAATTTTAAAAACTAATTTATTAATTAGCTTTTCCATGGGATTCTTTCTCAAATGTAGCATGAGTGCAGAGTCTGCCCTCCACTTGGGGACCCAAGCCCCATGCTGCCAGCTTTTCCCTTACGATGGTCTATTCTAAAATGATTTAAAATATTTCCTCCAACTACAAGTTTCTTACTAAATTTTCATAAAAGTCAAGATTTCAATCAAACAATGTTTTTTCTTTTTATATATGCATATAATTCACTCTTATAATGTCTGGAATTGTTTACTGCAAACTTGAATTGAAAATTGTCATTGAAAAAAATGACAAGAAGCAAAAAAACATTCCATGAAGAAAATGAGTTTCATCACCTAGATCAAGTAGACTCACAGTCCTATAGACCTTTCAAAAAAGAGCTGGTGTGGATTTTCTATTTAGGCAGCTGAAAATATAGATGAGTTTTTCTGAGTAATATAAGTACTCTCTTTTCCTGCTTAGACTTCTATTAACTTTCTAGATTTCTTACAGTCATCCAGATTCACTAAGAAATAGCAGCAAGCAGCTACAAGGAAGTTAGCATCCTTTCTTGTAAAGGCAATATATTTAAAAATCATAGCAACTAGAGTAGGAGTAAGTATTTATGCTTCCAAGTGCTATGAGTTTAAGCAAGTTCCAAAGACATATTCTGGGGCTATAATTAAGCACTTTTAAAAGAGATTTGGAGCCAAATTTAGATCCAGTCTAAATTTATATTTAAACAGCTCTGGCCTTCCCAATGTGCACTGATCCAGACTGATTTAGTAAAGGTTGGATTTGGCGGGAGATGGGAGGGGTGTATGGTTTTATTCAGTTTTGCTGTTTTAACCAATTAAAAACTACTTTTAAAATAAACCAGCACATGAACACATTGTAGGAGATGTTAGAATAGTATAAATTATTTTAAAAGTTTTAAGTGTTTATGCTAACAACAGTTTTGCCTGGTGTTAAGACCTTGCACAAATATACAAAGCTATCTTCTTGTCTCCTTTAGGCAGCTAGATCAGTTAGTCCTATGAATTCTCTGTCAGACTGAAGAATTCTGCAAGAATAACTGTGGAAATACCTATGGTGAGGAACAAGCTTGTGCCAAGGTTTATGCTAAACTACAATTTGCCTTGACAGAAAAAGAAGTTGCTGTCTGGTGTGTTACTTAAGTATAAGAAAAAAATCCCACTTTGCAAAAAGCATCTTAGCATCTTGAATTGCATTAAAAAAAAAAACTTATATAGACTCTAATTAAGAACTCTTCTAACATTCTTTAGTAAAAGGATACACAGAAGAATCAATAACATAAGCAGCATGATATTTAGTTCGTGATAATTTTTATAAAACACAAAGCAACAAATCCTATAAAAGACTAAGTTTACCTCATTAAAATATTTTTATACTGGTTTCATAGAGAAATAAATCTTTCATGATCATAATACATGTAGCAGTGCATCCATCTCTTTCTAATAACTTCGAACTGGCTCTACATTTTGAGAAATTTAGTAAGGTGTAGAGGTGTCAAAGACAGTTTCGACAAGTTTTGTGTAATCATAATGGGTAGAAGAATGAGAACCTCTCAATGCTCCCACAGAGACAAGGGCTTAAACTATAAATATAAACAGGAAAGTTTTCATAGAGCAATTTGGTTTTCTTTTTTTCCTGTGTAGTCCACTGTACTCATAAGTCATCATGGTACAATCGTTAAAATACAAAGTAGGCACCAGTATCTTATTCTGTTCCGAACTGTTCAGTTTAAGTTTTGCAAGTTCTGTCTTTTAAAGGCTACATGCTTTCCCAGCACAACAGCATTTTTCTTCAAAAGAATTTAAGATTGGGTTTTAAACTGGAGGTACTGCTATTATTCTATATCTGAATGTTAGGAGTTTCTATGTGTCCTCCAGCCATGTGCATTTTCTGGCAAAAAAATTAAAGAAGTAAAGCTATGCCAATGAACATCCTCCCTCCATGAAATACTTATGAAAGTGCCTATGCTTATGAAAAATTAATCATGAAACTTTAGCCAAGAATCGTTGTAAAATATGAAGTAACATCATTATAAGCAGTATCACTATATATCATGATTATAGAATACAAAAGCATCAACAAATATGTAGATGCAATGATGTTAACACCACTGAATCTACAAAGTCAAGGCTGGGCTTTAACAGCTAATGTTAGTAGGTGAGGTGTCCCAGCAGCAGAGGTTTATAGCAGCAGCCTTTCCTATTACTGTGCTGCCCGATGAGCCTAGGCTAAAAAAGCTGATACTATTCCCTCTTTTTCAGGCTCCATATGGCTACAAACACAAGAAATCTCCAGGAAAAAAGAACTAACCAGGAGAGTATTGTGAAAACTAGGTAAGAGTAAGAGTTCATGCAGTTTGGAGTAGAAACAACTGGAAGATTAAAATTGGCATGGGGGAGTTCCTCTCAGTTTTCCACAAGAAGTGAATAAGAAATATATTCATATGTAACAGCTATCAGGAAACAAAACTCTAGACATAATTTTATCTAGATTAAAGATCCCAAAATATCTGCTGCTGTTAAAACAGGTTCACACCTATTTATACTGAAGATTCCCTGCATAGATAAAACTTCTACTGTTCCGAACTGTTCTGTCAATTTTAGTGTAGGATAATCCAAGCTTATTAGTCTACCAGAAGAATTTCTTTTATGCATATTTGGCCAAAATATCGTTATTTATTCAACTAACCAAAACTACATTTCCATGGGATAGACCCTAAATTAATGATTTGCTCCCCTAAATGAAATCACAGTCTCTTCCATTTCTTCTGTTCCAAATTAGTGCTTAATTTCTTCCTTTCAAATATTCTTCCATGGAAAATTATATATATAGCAAATTCTGAAAAAAAGGTCTGTGTATATCAGAAAGCATCGGAGGTTTCACTTCTTATATTCCCACTTAAGGCTGCCTAAGAAGCATACAGTAATTCAGAAACTGAGATATGCCCAGTCTCCTATAAGTGTTATCTTGTCTCTTACAGGAACTAAGGGTTAAGTGATGACTAACTTTGTTTTGATCACCTGCTAATATTGCTGTCATCATCATACCAGTCTGTGGAGTAATCGCTGAGGGGCAATTTGGAAATTTACCCTCTAAGAACAGCATTGAAACAGGGTGGAACGTAGCTAGCGTACAATGAGTCTGTACCATGGCAATTCCCTAGGCAACCCTAGGTGTTGGGAACACCAGGGGAACTTGGTGTGCTGACTCTGGGAGAAATTGCATGGAGGGTGGAGTGGAGTGGAGACGTCGCGGCCACGCTCTGTGAACAAGGGAATTTGAAGGTACACAGTGTGTACATTAATAAGCTGCACGTGCGATGCCCTGGGTCAGTGACCTGTCAACTTTGACGAAATGCTGTACTTGGAGTGAACTTTGCTTATTATAATATCATTATAATACTAAAACGCACACCCCTCTCAAACGTTACCCACCTCCCAAGGTGCGACCACTCCTCAATGAGCGTGCGCACTGAATTTTTCCTAGTCTGTACCTTTAAACGTGAAGTGAGAGAATTCTGAACCAATCCTGATAAAGGTACGTATGACTAGAGTCACTCAAGCTCCACCTGCAAAGTAAAACACTATAAAATAGTTTTAAGAGCTGGATGTTAGGGAAGACATCATCACTCCTGACTTTTAGGATCTGCCGACGGGCTGACCCTCTCTTCCCCCGCATTGGGAGGCCTTTGGGTAAGCTTTGAACACTCGGCTACCCCAAGTGGATCCGCGGGAATTTTAGGAATCTCTAGAGTTGTTTCATCACCCCACATGTGTGTAACCCAACCATAGTCAATTTAGTGCACTTGCTTGCAGACAGTGAATTTATCACCGGCAATCCAAAGA
>NW_010539640.1:1183-8562 GCF_000687285.1 Phaethon lepturus | reverse complement strand
ACCATAGTCAATTTAGTGCACTTGCTTGCAGACAGTGAATTTATCACCGGCAATCCAAAGATCTTGTGCATCTGTTGCTTCAATAAATCGCACTATTGTTTGACTCAGCCGAGTGTGTGTTGTCCCTGAACGCGACCGTACCTCTGAGTGCAGCCGTGTGAGTTCAGGAGGTGTCTGGTTGAGCAGGTCGTGTGATGTTAGTAGTGCATCCGGACCCGCGATAGTCCAACAAAAAGGGGCCGGGCGCGACCGGACTACTAACGCTGATTTTGGGCATCTGCCTCTTAACGCAACACAATCCATTTCACATAGTTAGTAGGCCCTGACAGCAACAGACAAGGGAAAAGTGAATTCTGGCACAGCAGCAGTAAAGGCACCAAAGACCAATTTTCTGTGTTCTGTTGACAATGTGAACACATGACAATTTCGACATGCAACCCAGAAGCTTGCCATTACTGCTCTAAAGTCGTATTCAAGGCACATAGTTGAATCATGTGGGGAAGATCACAATTCTGCTGCCTGTGCTACATCTGTTCACAGACACGAATTGCTGCTGCCTGTGCTGTTCAAGGACACAGGAATCATTTCAAAACTCTGAGTCAGTACCTTTTAACAGCACTAAATTCATATTTTGAAAAACAAGATATAAAAAGGCAATTCAAATCTCTGATCATAATATACTAAATCAGATGCAGTACTCTGGGCAAATGATTTTTTTTTTCCTTCAGGCTGTAATTCTTTGTCACTAAGCTTTTGGTGACTCACACCACCATATTGTACCAACAATGCTCTCAAAATGCAAATTGCTAATGATTTCTTTTAGCCCAATAAAAATCTGGGAAATAAGTGCAATTCGATGCAGCATTTCCAGGAGTACCATAAGCATCTTTTCACATACGTCTAAAATAATGGCAATCAAAGTTTTATTTCATGCCTAAAGCTATTGTCATACTGAAGAGATATGATGTAATATTTGGAAAACAGTAGCATTCTTGCATATGGTACACTGCTTCACAGAGTTAACATACTTTTATGTATTTGAATGGGTATCAACAGAACACAAAAAATGCTTTCCCTTTTTTGTAATATATTTTCTATTATTTTTATGACTATTGTTTTATAACTTTTGCCTTATTGTGAACAACAGCAAAAATCATATTTGAATCTTCAGGTTCAAGGTCTCAGGTGTATTAAACCTATGCATGCTATTAAATCAAAATAACAGGATAACAATGAATTATACAATGTGTAAGAATTCTTGAAGTTCATAATCTCAATATATATTTCAGTGCAAGGTTTTGAAGTTTAAACTTCACTGCTTAAAGCAAAGTTCAATTGTTTTACAGGCTATATTATGACAATAAACTATGTAATAAGATATTCTAAAGTAAGTGAGATTGTAACTTTTTTTTCAGTAACGCTTTCAAAACCACCTCAGCAATACATAGAACAAAGACTCATTTACGGAAGAGATTCAGGCTCTTAGATCTCAATAGGGGAAGGAGAGTTATCAGCAGCTGTGTGAGAATCTGATGGGCACCATTGATGAGCAAAAGACCTGTGCTGGTGTGAATGAAAGTGAACACAAAAGAGCTTAGGTAGGATCACCTCACGTATTTGTATGTAAGCAAGGATGTGCCTACAAGGCAACGCTATGGCAAAAATCTTCAAACCCCTTCTGAGAAACCAGCCTGTACACTAATGCCCACTGAATGGGGAATAAACATGAGGAATTAGAGGTCTGTGTGCAGCTGCAGGGCTATGATTTTGTTATGATCATGCAGACATGGTACAATGGACCATATATCTGGAGTGCTGCAATGGAGGGAAACAGGCTCTTTAGGAAGGACAAGCCAGGAAGATGAGGCGTGGAGTTGCCCGTTATGTGACAGAACAGCTGGAATGCATGGAGCTCTGCCTAGGGGTTACTGATGAGCCAACTGAGAATTTATGAATAGCATTAAAGAGCAGACTAGTACGGGTGATATTATATTGGATGCCTGCTGTAGGCTACGTGATGATGAAGAATAAGCAGATAAAGCCTTCTGCAGATGCATAGAAGTAGCCTCATTTTCACAGGCCCTCGTTCTTATGGGGAACTTGAACCATCCTGATATCCACTGGAGGAACACAGTAGGGCATATGTAGTCCAGGAGTTTCCTGAAAAGCACTGATGATAACCTCCTGACCCAAGTGACAGAGAAACCAAAGAGGAGAGGTGCTTTGCTGGACCTCATACAAACATGGAAGAGTTTGCTGGACCTCATACAAACATGGAAGGGGATGTGAAGGTCAAAGGCAGCCTTGGCTTCAATGACTGTGAGATAGAACTCTCAGTTCAGGATACTGAGAGGAGGGCAAAAAGCAAGATCACAACCCTATAATTCCAGAAGGCAGACTTTGGCCTGTTCAGGGATTTGCTTGGAAGAGTTCCATGGGATAAGGCCACGGAGAGAAGGGACCCAAGCAAGCTGGTTAATATTCAAGCATCACCTCCTCCAAGCTCAGGAGCATCAATCCCAATGAGCAGGAAGTCAGGCAAAAATGCCAGGATGCCTGCATGGATGAACAAGGAGCTTCCGTCACAACTCAAACATAAAAAGGAAATAATACAGAAGGTAGAAGCAGGGACAAGAAACCCAGAAGGAATAGAGACACTCTCTGAGCATGCTGAGATGAATTTTGGAAAGCCAAAGCCCACTTGGAACTGAATTTGGCAAGGGATGCCAAAGGCAACAAGAAGGGCTTCTGTAAGTACAGAATTGGCAAAAAAAAGACTTGGGAAAACACGGGCCTGCCCCTGAATGGTGCAGAGGCCCTGGTGACACAGGACATGGAAAGGGCAGAGGTACTGAATGCCTTCTTTCCCTCAGTCTCTACTAGCAAAATAAGCCTTCCAGAATCCTGGGCCCTAGAGACCAGGGGCAAAGTCTGGAGCAAGAAAGATTTATCCTCGGTAGAAGAGGATCAGGTCAGGTAATATTTATGCAAGTGGGACATACATAAGTCCTTGGGCCCTCACAGGATGTACCCTAGTGCTGAGGGAGCTCGCTGACAGCATTTCGAGGCCACTCAATAATCTTTGAATCATGTGGCAGTTGGAAGAAGTGGTTGAGATTGTAGGAAATTAAATGTCTTTCCTGTCTTCAAAAAGGGCAGGAAGTAGGACACAGGGAGCTAAATGCTGGTCAACCTGACTTCTATCCATGGGAATGTGATGGAACAACTAATCCTGGAAACCATTTCCACGCACATGAAGTACAAGTCATCCAGAATACTCAGCATGGATTCATGAAAGGGAAGGTGTGTTTGACCAACCTGATAACATTCTATGATGAAATGACTGGCTTGGTAGATGAGGGGAGAGCAGCCAATATTGTCTGCCTAGACTTCAGTAAGGCCTTCACCACTGTCTCCCATAAGATCCTCATAGAGAAGATGATGAAATATGGATGGGATGAGCAGACAGTAAGTTGGATTGAAAACTGGATGAATGGCTGGGCCCAGAGGGTGGTGATCAGTGGTGCAAAGTCCAGTGAGAGGCTAGTAAACTAGCCATGCACCACAGGGTGTAAACCAGGTTCAGCACTAGGTGCAATCCTGTTCAGCATCTTCATTAATGATCTAGATGATGGGGCAGAGTATATCCTCAGCAAGTTTGTTCATGATACAAAATTGGGAGGAGTGACTGATAGACCAGAGAGTTGTGTTGCCATTCAAAGAGATGTCAACAGGCTGGAGAAATGAGCTGACCAGAACCTAAAGCAGTTCAAGAAAGTGCAGTGCAAAGTCCTGTACCTGGGGAAGAACACACCCCATGATGAGGGTAGACTGTCTGAAAAGTAGCTTGGCAGCAAAGGACCTAGAGTTTGTGGTGGACACCAAGTTGAACACGAGCCAGCAACATGCCCTTGCTGAAAAGAAAGCTAACAGTCTCCTGGGCTGCAGAATACTTAACTTACATGGAAGAAAAACAAAACAAAACAACAAAAATAAAAGAGTCAGGAAAAGCAGCTGTCCAGTGACACAGAATAAATCATTGGGACAGCTGTTTAAATTTCCACCTCATGCTCATTCTTCTAAGCGGTGTTGCATCAACTAGTACTCAGTTTCTACCTGAACAAGCACTTCCATGTGCATGGGAACTAATGAAGCTTAGCTTGCTTCAAACTTATGTCATTATTATGAGCTCCAGTTGAAGGTTTTCCTGTAGTTGGAACTCTCATCCACACTCATTCCTCAGAGCCTAAGAAAGCATGAACTGAGGCAGAAGCTTGTCTTTCATCTGGGAAACTTAATGGGCCTCTCTTCTTCATAGAATGGTTTGGGTTGCAAGGGACCTTTAAAGGTCATCTAGTCCAGCCCCCCTGCAATGAGCAGGGACTTCTTCAATAAGATCAGGTTGCTTAAAGCCCCATCCAACCTGACCTTGAAAATTTCCAGGGATGGGGCATCTACCACCTCTCTGGGAAACCTGTTCAATTGTTTCACCACCCTCATTGTGAAAAAATTCTTCATTATATCTAGTCTAAACCTGCCCTCTTTTAGTTTAAAACCATGTCGTGGTTTAGCCCCAGCCGGCAACTAAGCACCACGCAGCCACTTGCTCACTCCCCCATGGTGGGACGGGGGAGAGAATCAGAAGAGTAAAAGTGAGGAAACTCACGGTTTGAGATAAAGACAGTTTAATAAGTAAAGCAAAAGCCGCGCACGCAAGCAAAGCAAAACAAGGAATTTGTTCACTACTCCCCATGGGCAGGCGGGTGTTCAGCCATCTCCAGGGAAGCAGGGCTCTGTCACGCGTAATGGTTTCTTGGGAAGACAGACGCCATAACTCTGAACGTCCCTCCACCCCTTCCTTCTTCTTCGTCCCAGCTTTATATACCGAGCATGACGTTATATGGTGTGGATATCTCTTTGGCCAGCCTGGGTCAGCTGTCCCAGCTGTGTCCCCTCCCAGCTTCCCGGGCACCCCCAGTCTGCTCGCTGCAGGCCAGCATGAGAAGCTGGACAGTCCTTGACTACTTAGCAACAACTCAAAACATCAGCACCTTATCAACATTTTCTCATCCCAGATCCAAAACATAGCCTCACGCTAGCTTCTATGAAGGAAATTAACTCTACCCTGGCTGAAACCAGGACAAACCATTACCCCTTGTCCTACCGCTATAGGCCCTGCTAAAGAGTTTGTCTTCTGGCCACTTACTTTAATGAAACCAATAGGAAGTTACTTAACTGCAAGACCCCTACTTCTCCTCTACCCCCCAGACAAATTTCGTTGAAATTGGCAGATAGAAGCTGACAACACACTCTTACAAAAATCTATACACTCTGTGTGACTGCCTAAGTCTTATTTCCTCAAGTACTCAGGCTAAAAATCATCAGGTATTATGTCAGAAATTTCAACATTTGTTTTTAGGTTAGAAAACTTTGAATTTATTGTGGAACATCCATCTTGTGCTCAATCAACCCCAAGTTTGTTGGGGTTTGTTTGTTCATGTCACTACTATATACAATGATCTTAAGGGGAGACTAGGAAAGGATGTTCACAGGATCAGCTGTACTATTTCCCCTCAGTGAAAACTAAAAGATATTCCATCAAAAACAAATAGTATACAAGTTGACTGTCCATTGGGCCATGGTGCACGAGGAGAACAGCATTTTGTGAATTTTGCCCCCTATTTGCAGATCAGACAAGATTAGGTAATACATTCAGCTTCTATTCAGATACAATGTTAAACAAGTACATTTCTCAGTGAATAATCTACAGGTGAATAAATTACCTAGACCTAGTGAGGCATATGTAAAATATGCAGTGTTATTACAAATTACAAGTTACAAATTCCCTCCTATCAGTTTCTGGAGCCAGCCAGATATAAAACTAAGAACTGAATGAGATGGTGTATGTCAGAGAAGTACTTGTTCCCCAGCATTCTGCTAAAGAATAGGGTGTTTTTTCCAAATCAGTGTAGGGTTGTATTACAGTTGAATTAAACTAATGTAGTGCTTTCATTTCAGGGTAAAATTAAATGCCAGTGACAAAAACTAATATTCACCATCATCGTAACGAAGTTCTCCTGATTACACATGAAATCATCAAACTGGAACTGGGTAAGAGCTGTTATGTTACTGGCAATCCTATTGTAGTATACTACTTGTCCCAGTTATGCACCAGCAGTTGATGAGCAATGATGTTAAAAAACATTTTATGAACTTTGATGGCAATATAACAGTGTAATCATTGTAACACAGGGCAGTAACACAGAGCCAGTGCTGCAAAATGCAAGAGTTACCTGAGTTAACTGTCTATAGTGTTGACATGCATAAGTTAGAAACGGGGTTAAGTGCTTTGTTGATATAAATCCACTTCTCTTTTTATTCTCTAAACAGGGTGAAGCAAATGTGATTATTTATCAAGTCACATTTGCAGCAGTTCTTTGTCACCCCTTCCATGAATAGTATTCCTGCTACCAGTAGTCTCTCACTTTCAGAAGCACTTAGCAGAAATATATTTCCACAGAATAAATTATTAACAAAAAATATTTTTATAGCTATATATATATGTATTTTACGTGAAAGGTCACACTTCAAGTATTCTAGTTAAAATGTGATAATTGTATACCTGTGAATGCTTCAGATAGGCCTTCTCTTGACTCTCTTATTAAGTCTTAACTAACACATTTCACTTCTGGAAGTGACAAATGAAGCCCATGAATAAATTACACAAAATCTAGTTATCTTATTTACCTCATCAAAACCCCAAATCATCATACACATCAGGAAAGTGATGCTTAAAAGGGTGAAGTTATAGGACTTCGCTCAAAACTTGTCTTATTAGCCAACTACAGCTCCAGCTCCTCTTTTAAACCTACATCTGGATTACTACTCATTCCCTTATTATTTTAGAAGGCCAAATTCTCTATAGTGTTGCAAACTCAGAATATTTTCAAGGACTGGAAATACATTATGTAATAAACACATGAATTAACAAAGAATAAATGCGTTCTATAATTTCCTAACTCTTTTTGTCAAAATTATCCTCCCAAATCCTTTTATCTTAATTTATCCTTATAAAATTATCTTAGTGTTTGTAACCTCTGTTCCTTATGACTTAGATACAGTGTACATAGGCAACTTTAAAAAAAAGTTTTTCTCCTATATCTGAAATAATCTAACCCATATTTTGAGATTTTTGAAAGTGATTTTGAAATATGCTAGCTGGATTTCCCCATAATCCAGGAGGAAGCAGTTAATGAATTGCTATGCCACCTGGACACTCACAAGTCTATACGGCTGGATGGGATCCACCCGAGAGTACTGAGTGAGCTGGTGGAGGAGCTTGCCAAGCCACTCTCCATCATTTTTCAGCAGTCTTGGTT
>NW_010539640.1:393-978 GCF_000687285.1 Phaethon lepturus | reverse complement strand
CAAACCAGGGGATCAGGCCCAGCCACCACAGGTTCATGAAAGGCAGGTCCTGCTTGACCAACCTGGTCTCCTTCTATGACCAGGTGACCCTCCTACCTAGGTGGGTACCTAGTTACCTCGTCTACCTAGACTTCAGTAAAGCCTTTGACACCATCTCCTCCAGCATTTCCCAGGAGAAGCTGGCAACTGATGGCTTAGACAGGTGTACTCTTTACTGGGTAAAATCTGGCTGGATGGCTGAGCCTGGAGCATTGTGGTGAATAGAGTTAAATCCAGTTGGTGGCCAGTCACAAGCGGTGTTCCCCAGGGCTCAGTTTTGAGGCCAGTCTTGTTTAATACCTTTATCAATGATCTGGATGAGGGTATTGAGCGCTCCCTCAAGTTTGCAGATGACACCAAGTTGGGCAGGACTTTTGATCTGCTGGAGGGTAGGAGGGCTCTGCAGAGGGATCTGGGCAGGCTGGATCGATGGGTCAAGGTCAAGTCTATGAGGTTTAATAAGGCCGAGTGCCGGGTCCTGCACTTCGGTCACAACAACCCCATGCAACACTACAGGCTTGGGGAGGAGTGGCTGGAGAGCTGCCC
>NW_010539640.1:0-321 GCF_000687285.1 Phaethon lepturus | reverse complement strand
TCGAGGCCTGTATGAGAAATAGTGTGGCCAGCAGGAGCAGGGAAGTGATCGTGCCCCTGTATTGGGGGGTGGGGGAGGTGCACCTCGAATACTGTGGTATTCAAAGCTGGTGAGGGGTCTGGGGAACAAGTCTTATGAGGAGGAGCTGAGGGACCTGGGGTTGTTCAGTCTGGAGAAGAGGAGGCTCAGGAGAGACCTTATCGCTCTGTACAGCTACCTGAAAGGGGGTTGTAGTGAGGTGGGTGTTGGTCTCGTCTCCCAAGTAACAAAAGATAGCGTGAGAGGAAAAGGGCCTCAAGTTGTGCCAGGGGAGGTTCAGAC
>NW_010539639.1:13852-18766 GCF_000687285.1 Phaethon lepturus | reverse complement strand
AATATAATGAATGCTTATAATAAATTTGTTTGAAAATGATGTGGTCAAATCTCTCATTATCTCAACCCCTTGTGCCCTGTGTTGGGTGACAAAAAATGACTATAATGATTTTACCCCAGCTGGCAGTTAAACAGCATGCAGCCGCTCACTCACTCTGCCCCCACCAGTGGGATGGTAAGGAGAATCGGAAAAAAGGTAAAACTCATGGGCTGAGATATAGACAGTTTAACAGGACAGCCAGGGGAAAGAAAACAATAACAACAACAACAATAATAATAATAAAGAATATACAAAATAAGTGATGCACAGTACAATTTCTCACCACCTGCTGACTGATACCCAGCCAGTTCCTGAGCCATGGAGCCCCTGGCCAACTCCCCCCAGTTTATATATTGAACATGATGTCATACGTTATGGAATACCTACTTGGACAGCTTGGGTCAGCTCTCCTGGCTGTGCCCCCTCCCAGCTTCTTGCTGGCAGGGCATGAGGAGCCAAAAATCCTTGACTAATGTAAATACTACTTAGCAACAACTAAAGCATCACTGTGTTATCAACATTATTGTCATACTAAATCTAAAACACAGAAATGTGTCCTTGTTAAATTTCATGAGGTTCCCCTCCACCCAACTCTCCAGTCTATCCAGATCCCGCTGAATGACAGTACAGCCTCCTGGTGTATCAACCACTCCTCCCCGTTTTGTACCATCAGCAAACTTGCTGAGGGTACATTCCAACCCTTCATCTAGGTCATTGATGAAGATGTTGAACAAAACTGGACCCAGTACTGATCCCTGGGGAACACCACTAGCTACAGGCCTCCAACTGGACTCTGCATCAGTGACCACAAGCCTTTGAGCTCTGTTGCTTAGCCAGTTCTCAATCCATCTCACAGTCCACTCATCCAACCCATACTTCCTGAGCTTCACTATGAGGCTGTTACGGGAGAGTGTCAAAAGCCTTACTGAAGTCAAGGTAAACCACATCCACTGCTCTCCCTTCATCTACCCAGATAGTCACTCCATCATAGAAGGCTATCAGGTTGGTCAAGCACGATCTCCCCTTGGTGAATCCATGTTGACTACAGTATCAAACATATTTAAAATCAGAAATCTTCCTAATATCCTGCACTTCATTTGTTTGAGTCTGTAGCATCCCCAAAGGCTGTAGCTGGGTTGTAATAGGGTAACTGGCCTATCACAACCAGATTGACTAACTCAAAGTCTGTTGCTTTATGCCTCTACTCAGACTTCCCAATATGTAGGCCACTGTGAAGATTGGCTACTCCTTCATGCAAAATTTGAAAACTGTGTTTTCATTCTGAACTTTGAATAAAACAGATTTTGAAATGTTGAAATCCTTGACGGAATGGCTTGCTCCTCCCTTTGCACAGCCCTGACAAATGCTTCTTACCAGTCAGTCCATATACTCTGGGTTTATACCAGTTTAAGTACATTAAATTTTCTACTGATTTTGTTATAGTAAAATGCAATGTGCTCCAAATAGCACCAGCCATGTTAATCTTATTTTACAGAATGGAATAATCTGTTATGAGGCTTGCAAAACAGTGTGGAAATACCAGTGTAAACTTCTCTGAACAGAGAGATTTGCTTTTGCTCATTATCTGCCATCAGAGTGCATCAGACTCCTTCACCTGTGTGTGAAAAAACATGTTGAAAGGTCACTTTTTTTCCTGTGAAGGACCGGTAACAGAACTGAAATCTGATATTTTGCTAACGCTGACAAACACAGGAACACAACTGCCAGCTGTCCTATATTCAGCAGAGTGGTGCTGCAGCCAACTGGGGTTGAGTTCGAACTGTTATTTCTGTTTGGCCTGACTTGCCGAATGTTGGTCAGATCAGGCCCTTAGTGCTCACTGCTTCTCCTGCAGTCTCTTCGTCTTTGCGCAGGTCTGGGTCAGGGGTCTAGAGCAGGTGGAGTCCAAGGCTTTATCTGTACACCTGGTGACAGGGTGCCTCCACACCTGGGTGCGGGTGGAACACATAAATAGCAAAGTAAGAAAGAATACAAACACTTGAAGGTCTTTTTGTTATTCTTTAGTGCTCTGGTGAGTGCTCCACACAGAACACAGCACTTACAAGTACTTTGTGCCCTTGGAAAGACTACACCCGCTGCCTAATTCTGTGCTGCTTCCTATTAAAATTAGGCTGGTGTTGGCTTAACATGTCAAGAATGCTTACAATACATACTGGACAAAAAAAAAAGAAAAAAGCGTGATTTCTTTAAATCTCGCTGCTAGAGGATTTAATATTAGTAAATATCACAGCTTTCATATGACCCTAAATACTCTGTATAAATAATACTTTTATATTTTTTTTTCTGTTTTCTCTGCCAGGTCAGTGAATGCTAGTATGCAATTTGGAAAAAAGTTATTAGCATTATGGTAATAAAGAAAATAAAAGCCTTCCCTGGTTTTATTTATTTTAAATAAATATTGAACAACTTCATCTTAAAGCAAAGTAATATAAAAGGACTAACTTATCTGCCCTTTTTTCACATCTTATATTCACATAGGTCACTTTGGCTCATCAGTGGCATCTTATTTCATATTCTTGCGCTGGATGTATGGAATAAACATGATTCTCTTTGGACTGACCTTTGGACTTGTAATGGTGCCTGAGGTGAGAATTTTAAATTGTAACTGAGAATTTTTTTGTGAATTTCTGTCTTTGCAGTGACATTTCATAGGACCGGACCTTCAAATAAATTTGTAATTTCTTTGTGCTCCATTTAGAATTACTAAGGTGTACTAAGGCTGTGAAGATATACTTGCTTTGTGGAGAGTTGTCTCTACAGACAGATCTCTTGAAAGAGGCACCACAGAAAAATGTATACATGGTTGTGTCCTGAAAATGTTTTCCTGTGGTCTGAGGTGCTGCTAAACTTATTTGTTTGGTTGGGCTGTTTTGTTCTATGGAGAACTAGAGAGAGGAACTGAGACTAAGAAGAAGCCAAGTGAAGTATCTTGACTAAAATGTACATTACAATAGAAAGATACATTCCAGGCCCCTGAGGCACCATAGATCCTTTTCAATTGCCTTAATACTCACATGTTGATAAGACCCAACAGGGCTGTAAAGTCATGAGAGAGACCCCTTGTGTTTTGCACTGTGTGCAGCATCACTCTTAATAAAGCTGCTCAGAGCAGATGTAGTTCAGGCAGAAATCACTTCTGTGAAATGCAGTATTTTTCTAGTTTCTTTGAGTCACCATATAGTCTTCCCAAAAAGAAGGCTTATACAGAATTAAAAGTATTGTACCATCTCCCTTATTTCACTATTCCACATTCTCTTACTTATCTTCTAGTAAGCAGATGGGAAAATGTCAGGTAGGAATTTCCAACAGCTTCCTACCACAGCATTTTAATAGCATAATGCATCTTGCATTGAAGCCAAAACCGAGAAAATGACCACCAGTTTTCAGGGCAAAGTCTGGAAAAGACCCCATGAGGACATGTCCCCGGACATATACTGTGGCTGAGCAAGCATCTTGCCAGCAGCAGTGGAACTCTCAGAATCCAAAAATCCAAAAACTGAATCCCTAGCATCTTCCCACACATTTCAGTTAAAAAAACAATGAAACCCATAATGCAAGAAAAATGAATCTTCTGGTCCTGGCTGTAAGACAAACACCACTCATCAGAGGAATTTGGACTTCTGTGTTGCCTTTGAATGTAAGAAGTACAGCCTGACAATCCATTGGTATTAGTGGAACATCACTTTGGCAATCTATTGGAACATATTAGAAAACACCATTAATGCATACTTTAAGCATAGTTTCAATTATTAATGTGAGGAGTAATAAAAAGAATTGGAAAGTAGGTCATCCTCACTAAGGAGTTTAGGAGCATAAAACAAGTGTTCCTAAGAAATGACAGACCACTGTACGTTCCCTTGTTGGTGTTTTGCTTTAAAATACAAATTGCTCTCATTTTTCGGTTCCAGGCTTTGATGGGGAAGCCATATGGCTCCCTACCTAGAAAAACTGTCCCAAGAGCTGAAGAAGCAAGTGCTATGAACTTTGCTACTCTCTGGGATTTTAGTGTAAGTGCATAAACTTGCAATACTGCATATTCACATGAATTTGTGTTTATTACGGACTTTTGTTTCATTATTTAATATCCAGAGATTTAATATGAAATATTTAGGGAGAGAATGGCAATAGAATTAATTTACTTTTTTTTCCCAGAAGTTCTGAGTATAGACATTTCCTTCAGACAAAACATAATAAAACTCCATGTCGACATGCACATTTCAGTGTATATAGCAATCTAAAGATACATGGGAGAAAGTCTCAAAGCTGAACTCACATCCTTGGGTAATGACATTCCATTTCTTATGGCTGAATTTGGTTGTCTGTTTTATACAATTAAGGTTCTGAATTTCAGGATGCAGTGTGAATTAGAGAAAAGAAATTCCAATAATGTTCTCTGAAGACTTTTTCTAAAACAAAGAATGCTCTTTTTAGTTTTTCTCAGTCTTATAGCATATGCAGAAATTTTAGCTGAATTAAGAAACATATCTTAATTCTTTACCATTGATGTGATGCCCAGTCTAACCTGAGCATCTATACCTCCGGTAATGACAGAAAAATCGTATATTCCCAAAAATATTGTACTTCTTTTTCTTCCTGAAAACAACAGTGTTATCTAATTTTGCATGTCTCTATATTTGGCCTCTTTAAAGAAAGATGATACAACTTTGCATTAAGTCAGCTGATGCAAAATTTATTATTACAATATGTTGCTTGGAAGGCTGTCAAGTTTCTTTAAAGCATGCAGTCAATATCATCAAAAGGTACTCTTTGCCTGTGAAAAGGTGCAAACATCTAGTTAAAGTTTTCCTTCAGATTAATGGAAGCACCATCCATTGAAGTAAGTGTGATTTCTCC
>NW_010539639.1:6102-13821 GCF_000687285.1 Phaethon lepturus | reverse complement strand
TCTTTCCCTTCTGTAAGAAGGACCAAGACTTTTAGAGAGTTATGCATATACGTATCTTTTAGTACTTGAATTGTTTTAGCAACAGCAAGCATGAATATGATGTTGGAAGCAGACCCATTTCTTGGAAAAATAAACTCAGTCGCAGGTTCCTCCAGTTTAAAGCTCAGCCTCTCCCGCTGTCTGCAGAATGACTCATCTAAAAGTGGCCTATGGGAGGTCCCATTCCACCCCTGCCGGCAGGGAGAACTGTGCTGGCTATGGAGCTCTAGACAGGCAATCCCAGGAAGGGCACAGGCAGATTTTCATACCTGACCCCTTTCCAATAGTAGCCAGCCTTGATTGCTTCTGAAAAAACATAAAAATGCTATGGTGTCTACACTTCTCATTAATATTGCCTTTTTTTAGTATGGTTAAAGTGTGCGGAGATCCTTAATCTTGTGACATGCAGACGTCAAACAGGATCCCTTGGTTTGTGGCTCAATACCTTCATGTGGAGATTCAGATGATGCCAGATTTTTGTCCTTTAGTTAGCTTCCTTAGCTCTATTTTCAATCTGCACCTATCAGTGGATGAAGAATCAGGTTGTAAGATGACAGAACATCAGAAAAAATTTGACTGGATATCCCCATTTTCTCATTTTCAAGCAAATCTTTCAGGCTTATTAACTGTAGAGAACTAAGTTTAAGGAATATAATAAAAAAGTAGGTAGAAATTACAAAATTTGTCTGTGTTTTGACTATAAAGGTATGTAAAGTGAACATATTACTTCTGCTTTATTTTGCCACACAAATTGATGGACTCTCCTTGGATACAAAAGGATAGAAAGATCTTTCTAAAAAGTCACGTCTGTAACATTTTGCAATGACTGCTGCATAAAATGATAGAATCATAGAATGGTTTGGGTTGGAAGCGATCTTAAAGATCATCTGGTTCCAACACCGCTGCCATGGGCAGGGATACTTTCCACTAGACTGGGTTGCTCAGAGTCCTGTCTTACCTGGCCTTGAACATTCCAGGGATGAGGCATCCACAGCTTCTCTGGGCAACATGTTCTAGTGCCTCACCAGCCTCATAGTGAAGAAATGACATTGTGTCTGGTTCATCAGGAGTTGTATATTTGATTGACAGGAAGAATACATCTAGACATGTATCTGGGAATTTAAATAATGATGATGACATAAAATGAGAAATTAAAACATCAGGGAGATATTGGAGAAAAAGCAATCATAGTAACTCAGAGATTTTGTAAAAAGAATAGAGACTCAAAGAGCTTTATACAGCAAATGGGAACAAAGTTTTAAAAATAAAAATATTTGAGAAAAGATGAATGAAGACAGATGGTGGAAAAAGGCGTGAAGTTTATAACTGACAGATACAGTATCTGACTGCTCTGAAGAAGAAAGTATAGTAAATAACAGAGTAACAGTCAACTTAAGGATCAAATGCAAAGGTAATAAACACAGAAGAGGGCAGTGAAAGGGATGGAACCCCTGAAACATTGAAAGGCAAAAAGAATTTTCTTGAGGCATGTCAGATTGACAAATTCTCCCTGAAGAGAATGACATCTTTTATTAAACAGCACAAGAAATAGTACCTTTCATCTACTAACAGCTCCTGTATGACAACGAGAAAGTTATAAATAAGTGAACCCACATCAGCAAACATTATTTAATCCTAAAAAAACCCACAAATCACACCAATATTTAAGACAGTAAAGAAAGGATGATCTTGCTTGAAATTGTACTAATTTTATTGACATTGCAAAGAGGAACAGTTTTGGATGTTTATATATTTTACTTGGTATTCAGCTTTAACATTGTATATTTTACAGTTCATGTAATAATCCAAACCTTAAAAAATGAGACTCTCCAGGCTCATTTCCATAAAACGTTTGAGCAATATTCTTATCTTACCATTCTTTTATGTTAGGCTCAGAGAGGAGTGAGACAGAACTTCCATGCATGCCTACCTTTACACAGATGAACATATTTCAAGTCTCATGGTGAAATGCAGTAGGCAAAGTCCAAGAAACAACATATTGAATCACACGCAGCAGAGGAATTATCACTGTCCTTGCAGAACACAACAACTTAAAAAGCATTTTAATACTCTGAGAGATCCAAAAGGTTCTCCAGAGCTGAGCTGGGCTGCATTGAAACCTGAGCTACGATGGAATTATAGGACGCTTTAATGAGCAAAAAAATTCGAAAGACATTCTATTAAATTTGAATGTGCCTTGACTGGTGTAGATGTTTTACTATTCACTGGGAGTAAATGTGTTCTATAACAACATTTCCCTTATCAGAGAAGAACATATTATTTGTTATCTGTTATGTGTAAGCACATCTCTCAAAGCTAGTCTGATATGAAGAAAAATGCGATAAGTTGATTACCAAATAAAGACATTTTGAATAATATTTCTGTTTATCGTGCATTAATATTTCATTTTAATCTCAGAATTGTGAATTTGGTTTTCCAGATAACACTGTGGCTCATTTCATATATAGTAAGAGCTACAATAAATCAGAAGAATATTTTGCAGTAATATATATAAAAAAAGATGTTATTTATTTTAAGTAAAAAGAGCAACTGAAAAGCAGAAGGGAAGTAAATGGCTTTTTTATTTCAAAAAACCCTCAGCTTACTGTATTAGTGTCAAAATAATGCATGGTCTATCCACCAATTACATGGTCAAATACTCTGTATTTGACTTAAATCATTACATCCAGCTGGAGATTTGCCACTGCTGGGCATGTGCTGAGCTGTCTTTGTAAACCCTCTGGATACAGTGGTCTTCTAGGGGATGAGTTCTTGCTCTAACCAGAGGATTATCAGGAAGCTTTAGCTATTTGAATCACTTTAGATACCAGCAATTGTTTACAATTAATCATGTACTAGTAAATTATTTTGAAAAATCAGCAATCTGATCCCTAGAAGTGACTGTAATTCTCATTAAGATTTTTAGAAAAGGAGATACACTTTGAATCGCTGAGAAAGAAGGTACATTTGCATTACACTTTTTACAGCCTTGGAGCCTAAGTGTTAAAAACCCCTGCATACTGAATAATCTTCCATAATATGCAGCTAACTATTGGTTAATGTATATTAAATGATCACCCGATGAACAGAAGACAACACTGATAGACAGAGAAAGCACATGAGAATTTTATACTAAAAGGCTATGCAAGTAAATTTCAGAAATGTGAAAATTCAGTTTAATCTGACATTTTATCTGCAAGTAATGTGTTAAACAGATTTTGTAAACTGAAATATTTTTGTCTTTATAACAAGAAGTATGTGGATGAAAAAGTTTTGACACATTGAATTGCAGATGGAGTGCCCATGAAGAGTTTTAAAGATAAAAGTCTTTCTAAATGGAAGGAGAGATCTTCCATGCTGTGAGATTTATTATAGTGATGCTTACAACTGTTTTGAATACATTGAAATGAGTTTCAGTACCTTGTTATTGGTACAATTTCTGGTTACATGTATATTTAACAGTCATAACATTATAATTTTTGCTGACTTTTCAGGGCTTTGCACAGTATTCTGTACTCTTTTATGGTTATTACAATAACCAGAGGACAATTGGATGGCTCAAGTTCAGGATGCCTCTTTCGTATTTCCTTGTTGGAGTTGGGACTATTGGCTACAGCTTTATGATTGTCATTCGAACGTAAGTTCTCCTTCACTCTGGAATAAAGTGCATTCAAAAAGACAGATAATTCCACTGTTGACCACTGGGATTGTCTTTTTAAAAACATGATAATCGTAGGGTCAAGACAAGATCAAGTGCAAGGTCAAAGTCTTATAAGATTCCTTTAGCCTGTATTTATTTATTTATTTATCTATTGTTCTGTACCAGCAGCTGTGTTGCAGTGTTGTGGAAGTGGGAAAAATCTTTAACGAAATAATATAACACTTCCTTTCTGCAACTTCAAGGTGAAAAATGAATGCATAGAGTAAGGAACAGAGCTGTCAGCCCATCTTTTCATATTACCCTGCATCTAGCAGAATGTCAGCTAACATCCAGGAAATTAAATTGTTCTACCTTTAATGATACCTTATGTGAGTTAAATTCTGTTAAGAAGAAAGAAGACAAGAAAAAAAGAAACATATGGCAAATAATTGTGTGTGTAACTCGCAGTCGGCAATAAATGATTCTCAGCAAGACTAGAGCGGTTAGGTCACATTTACCCAGTGGTGTAGAAGAATTAGTGCTACTGGCCATAGTAAGGGTTTGATGTCCTGTAGAACACAAATTGATCTCCAACAGTGTGAAAACTATGCTTAATATAATGTTAAGAACATAATGTTAAAACAGGAGGAACCATAGGGGTAAAGTGAAACAGGGCCTAGGCAGTACAACTGGTGATATATTAACCTTTTGGCTCGCAAATTCTGGCCTTGAATTTTGTCTTAGGATCAGAATTTAAACGAAATAAAATTATTATTTTATAGGCAATTTCACTATTGGAATAAACTGTGGTAATTCTGATGGTTTCTAAGGATATAGGCCACTAATAAATATAATATTAAATGCTCTTGATTCAAGCAAAATGACCACTTACCACAATAATACAGTTAGCTATAGCGGTGTCTTTAAAAGATGCCTCTGAAAAAAATCAGGGCATTGCGGGTCAAGATTCAATGACCATTTGTGCATAAAGATGAAACTCCAATTAATCTATTTCCACTGTTTTATACTGATGCCAGTGTTTTTCACTTGCATGAGCACTATTCATATACTGTTTTTCAAATGTTTTCCTGCATAGGGCAAGACACATTTCAGAAGAAAATAGAAAGTCTTCAGTTATGTATATGTATTTTTGGAGGAGGAATGAACTACTGCAATAAAAAAGTAATTGGTTTAGTTTGAAAACATGTTTTTAAGTATTTTTTTAAAATGTACCTGTGAAGATTAGAAAAGTCAGGCAATTGTATTTCAATGGCTGTTAAGACCAAAAAAAAAAACCCAGACCCTTCTATCAGAAAATCCCTGTGGTTCAAACAAAGTAGTATCTGTGTGGAAAAAATACATTGTACATGTTAACTTCCCATCTGGCCACATGACGCTAATGCTGATCAATATTTAGGTAATCTTATAAGCAGTTCTTGCAGTCTTCTGCTCTTTGCTGTTCCTCCAGAAAAAAAAACCCACAATGGGCACAGGAACTAAAAGCAGTGCAACAGGAGGTGCTACCATTTTCTCTGCTATTGACTAAGATCTGGGAAAGAGAATGTCCACGTGAAAGAGGTAGTGAGGGTTATAAGCACTATTATTTTATTTAGGGGAAATATTTAGATTTAGGGTTCCTCTCCACAGCTCTTCCAGTGCATAACAAAACATGGAAACACTTGTGGTTTTGAAGAAATGATATCCCAATGACAAGACTGTTCACTATTTCATTTGGAACTCTTGAGAGGAATTGTCTTAGTCTAGAAACCAGCAGCAGGGCAGATCCTACCAAGAACATTTCATGATCTCTGTCCCTTCTGTATATGAGCAATAAAACAAAAAAAACCCAGCCCTGGTATTGGTTTATGACAGCTCAGAAGGTTTTTCTGTATTATTTACTTACTATGCTCTTCTAGATTTGAGAGTACATATTTTTCTGGACTGCTTAAAATGTGGCATGTAGAATGTATTGAAATTAACTACATAACTCTGCTGCATTAGTGAGCTATAGAATAGGCATTGCCTTTTCCTGACCAGGAAATCAATACAACACTGAAGGTTAGATGGTATATACCCTACTAATATAATCCACCCTTGTGCTTAATGGTTTGAATTAAATGATAAAGTATGCAGTAGCAAAACCACTATTATTACATGAATGACAACATTTTGAAATAGAGAAATTAGTGGTTGAGATTAAATCAAATCACTGAAGAAATAATCTGATGTTTGTGGACATTGTTATAAATGCATAGGAGATGAAAGAGAAGATAGAAAGCTGTATTAGTGATACTTTTGTATGGTATAATCAGGTTTTGTTTTGGCTTGTTATTTTAGATTTTTTTTTTTCTCTGTGAAGTCTCTAATCAAATGTATTGCAGTTCAGGATGCTCTGCAGGTTTCTGTTTGAGAAATCTTCTTGATACTGTTTTCATATTGAATTTCTTATCCAGTAGAGTTTCTCTGAGGTGTTAATGAAATAAATTCATTCTTTCTCATTAAAATATTTGTTGTGAGCTCATAAACTGTCTAAATATGAAAATTTCCACCTTTCTCTCTTGTTTCAGACTGGACTTTGCAGATAGCATAACATAATTGACGGTAACAGTAATATATTTTTTTTCAGAACAACGTTAGAATTTAGGAACAATTTAAAAATCATGCTCACATAGCAGAACTAGTTCTAACACGGTCTGCCTGTGTCTTTCTGGCTTTTGTAGAATGGCAAGGAATGCAAATGAAGAAGGTGGTGGGGATGATACTAGTTTTAATTTCAGCTGGAAAATGTTCACAAGCTGGGACTACCTGATTGGCAATCCTGAGACAGCAGATAATAAGTTTGCCTCTATCACAACAAGCTTTAAGGTAAAATAGAGCTCACTAAGGAGAGATAACCTGTTTTGTCTTTCACACTGGTGTGAATCAAATGGGATGAAGGTCAAGTATTAGATGCCCACCGGGCCTAGAAGCTTAAACTAGAATTTGGCAGCTCTATACCCTTTTGACCCTGGGTCTTTGTTCCTTGCCATCTTAATTTTTTCCTTTTGATTGTGAAAGAAAAATCATTAATGGCATCTTTTGTGTCCTGTGTTACTGCAGTACTAGTTTTAGAAAAATGTTTCTACTGTAAAAATGATCTTTTCCTTTTTCCCATCTCTGATGGCTTCCAGTTGCTATGGTGCTTGTCTGAAAAACTTTTTTTTAAAATGCTGGTGACATTTTTCCAAACTCACATTATCATCTTCTCTTGCTGCACTGAAAAGATACCACAAGATAAAGCAATAAGATGATCTATAAAGGGCTATTCATCAGGTAAGAAGAATTTGCCTCAGAATTTTGAGTGTATACTTGCTTTTCAGTCAGAAACAAAGGTTGCTGTCCTTATGTAATACAAAGTTTTTATTTTCAAGTTGATTATGAAATATAACCCAGTTTGCAAGGCAATACAAGGTGCTCTTAGGCCTCTTTTCTGTTTATAAGGTATGTTGATTGCATGAGTCATTGTGTGAGGAATCTGGGGCACGATGCAAGATGCACTGCTGTGAAAACAGTGAAGGGGCTATATTCCATCAGTTGAATGTCAAAGACTGTGTTTCTACACGTTAGTCACTGACGGGAGCTGCTCCAGAGCCTGCCCAACGCACAGCGGAGTGGCAGGTCTCGGCACACAGCAGTTTCCTGGGGCAGGGAGATGTCAGGGTGGTGGAGAGACCCACCAGGAACCGGCAGCTCTTGCGGGAGACGCTGACAAGGCCTGGGCCTTGCCAGAGCAATGGCGGCCAGTGCCTATAAAAACCAGATTGGGGAGTGCCAGCAACAAAGACCGCTGCCAATGGAGTGGGCAAACGGGGCGTGGCGCGTCAGCCTGGGCGTGGCGCAGCAGTTTGCGCGGGAGGGCGCGCAGGGAGGCCGCAGTGGCCCCAGCAGATCAAGAGGCGAGTTCAGTTGGTGGTCATCACCCTCTCAGGAGGAGCTCAGCTATGGTAGCCACCCAGCAGAAAGCCATGTCCTGAGCACTCACCAGAACGGATGTGGCAAGG
>NW_010539639.1:3874-5976 GCF_000687285.1 Phaethon lepturus | reverse complement strand
TGGGAGCGGGGAGAGCAGCTGTGTGAGGTGTGACAGGGTGGACGACCTGCTCAGCTTGGGGGCAGAGCTATGAGGGGGTAGAAAGGTTAAGGAGCGTCAGGGAGTCTGAGAAAGAGATGGACTGGTGGAACCGTGCTCTGCCCTCCCTGAGACAGAAACAGCCACCAGGAAAACCCAAGATCAAGGGTATCCTTGTATCCTCCCACTGCCAGGCTGAAGGCAGTAGCTTAAAGGGAAGGAGGGAATGAAGTCCACGCTTCAGGCAGCAGGTGAACCCCCTGCCCACCTCACCTCCCCAGGTGCTTCTGTACAACAGGTATGAGGCTCTGGATGTGGAAGGACAGTCCATGGATGAAGAGGATCATGGTCCAGATACACCAGAGGTGCTGCCAAGGTCAGAAAAGCCTACACTGCATCATTACCGTCCCCATGAGGAAGAAAAGACAGGTTATAATTGTAGGTGACTCACTTCTGAGGGGAACCAAAGGCCCAGTATGCTGGACAGACCCTTCTTTTAAGAAAATCTGCTGCCTACCCTGTGCCTGGGTTAAGGACATCACTTCCTAGCCTGGTGTAGCCCTCGGACTATTACCACTACTGCTCTTACATGGGTGGAGATGAAGCTGCAACTCATAGTCCAAGAGGGATCAAAAGAGATTTCAGAGCCTTGGGACAGTTGGTTGAGGAATCTGGAGCACAGGTCATTTTTTCCTGCCTCTTTCCAGTTTCAAGCAGTGACATAGGAAGAAACAGATGGGACTAGTCTATTTATTCATGGCTCTGTGACTGGTGTCATCGCCATTGTTTTGGGTTTTTTGATAATGGGATGGCCTACGCAGCACCTGGCTTGCTGGAATCAGATGGGATTAACCTTTCTCAAAAGGGGAAGACTGTCTTTCCTTGCAACCTAGCAGGATTTATTGATAGGTCTTTAAATAAGAATCAAAGGGTAAGGTGGATAATATCAGGTTCACCAACAACAAGCTGTGGGATGACATGCCAAGGTTAGAGGAGCAGTGTGCTAGTAAGCCCCTCAGCCTGTTGCACCAAAGACCTCAGAAGAACTAACGGAAGTTCCTGTAAGAGGGTGACACAGCCAACAGCCCAGCTGAAATGCTTCTACACCAATGCACGCAGCATGGGCAACAAACAGGAGGAGCAGGGAGCCACAATGCTGCTAGAAAGCTATAACCTAGTTGCCATTACTGAAATTTCGTGGGATGAATCCCATGACTGAAGTGCAGCTATCGATGGCTACAGGCTGTTCAGAAGGGACAGGCGAGGAAGGAAAGGTGGAGGCATTGCCCTCTACATCATGAAATGGATAGAGTGCGAAGAGCTGTCTCTGAGGAATAACCATGAGCAGGTGGAAATCTTACAGGTAGGAATCAGGGACCAAGGCAGCAAATGTAATCTTGTGGTCAGCATTTAATATAGGCCACCCAACCAAGCAGAGCCTATTGATGAAACCTTCCTACTCCAGTTACAAGAGGCATCATACTTGCAGGCTCTCGTCCTGGCAGGGGACTTCAACCACCCTGACATCTGCTGCAAGAATAGCAGGGCAAGCTGTAGGCAATCCAGGAGACTCCTGGAGTGCATGGAGGATGACATCCTGTACCAGGTAGCAGACAGCTCTACCAGAGGGGATGCCATACTGGACCTGATGGTCACCAATGCAAGTGAGCTAATTGGTGATGTCAAGATTGGAGGCAGCCAGGGCTGCAGTGATCATGCACTGGTGGACTTTGCAGTCCTGAGGGGTATCAGGCAGGCAAAGAGTAAAGTCAGGACCTTGAATTTTAGCAAAGCAAACTTCCATCTCTTCAGGGAGTTAGTCAATAAGACCCCCTGGGAAACGGCCCTCAGGGCCAAGGGAGCACAGAACAGAGCTGGCAGATCTTTAAGGATGCTTTCCACAGAGTGCAAGAGCTCTGGATCCCCAGGAGTAAGAAATTGGGAAAGGAAGGCTGCTGTTCAAACTAAAGGGCAAGAAGGAAATGCACAGGTGGTGGAAGCAGGGACAGGTATCCTGGGATGAGTATAGGCTTGCTGCCCAGTTTTGTAGGGATGGGGTCAGGAAGGCCAAAGTCCAGCTGGAG
>NW_010539639.1:0-3055 GCF_000687285.1 Phaethon lepturus | reverse complement strand
AATGGAGGATCAAGTTTGAGACCACCTGAGGAACATGAACATGCACAAGTCTATGGGACCTGACGAGGTGTATTCCAGAGTTCTGAAGGAATTGGCCGATGTCATTGCCAAGCCAGTCTCCATGATATTTGAAACGTCCTGGCAGTCAGGTGAAAGTCCCTGGAGACTGGGGAAAGGGAAACATTGCACCCATTTTTAAAAAGGGTAGCAAGGAGGACCCTGGAACTACTGACGTGTCAGCCTCATCTCTGTGCCTGGGAAGACCCTGGAACAGAACCTCCTAGAAGCTATGCTAAGGCTTCTTAGCATAGGTGATTCGAGGCAGGGAGGTGATTCGAGGCAGCCAGCATGGCTTCACCAAGGGCAAGTCTCGCGTGACCAATTTAGTGGCCTTCTATGATGACATCACCACATCAGTGGACAAGGGAAGAGCTATGGATGTCGTCTATCTGGATTTCTGTAAGGCCTTTGACATGGTCACCCACAACATCCTTCTCCCTCAATTGGAGAGATAGGGATTTGATGTGTGTGGACTGTTCAGTGGATGAGGAACTGGTGGGATGGTCACATCCAGAGCAGAGTGGAGTATGGCTCAATGTCCAGATGGAGATGTGTGACAACTGGTGTCCCTCAGGGGTCTGTATTGGGACCAGTAATGTTTAATATCTTGATCAATGGCACAGACAGTGGGATCGAGTGCACCTTCAGCCAGTTTGGAAATGACACCAAGCTGAATTGTGTGATTGACAGGCCTGAGAGATAGGATACCATCCAGAGGGACCTGGAGAAGCTTGAGGAATGGGCCTGTGTGAACCTCATGAGGTTCAACAAAGTCAGGTGCAGGGTCCTGCACCTGGGTCAGGGCAGAGCCCAGTATCAATACAGACTGGGGGATGAAGGGATTGGGAGCATCCCTGCTGAGAATGACTTGGTGGTACTTGTGGACAAAAGCTAGGCGCGATCTGGGAATGTGTGCTCACAGCCCAGAAGGCCAGCCGTATCCTGGGCTTCATCTAAAGGAGCATGGTCAGTAGGTTGAGGGAGGTGATTCTGCCCCTTTACTCCGCTCTGGTGAGACCCCACCTGGAGTACTGCATCCAGTTCTGGAGCCCTCAGCACAGGGAAGACCTGGATCTGTTGTAGTGGGTCCAGAGGAGAGCCACAAAAATGACCAGAGGGATGGAACAGGCTGAGAGAGTTGGGTGGGGTTGTTCAGCCTGGAAAAGAGAAGGCTCTGGGGAGACCTTACTGCAGCCTTCCAGTATTTAAAGGGAGCTTATAACAAAGATGGGGACAAACTTTTTAGAAGGGCCTATTGTGACAGGGCAAGGGGTAATGGTTTAAAACTAAAAGAAGGTAGATTTAGACTAGATATAAGGAAGAACCTTTTCCACAATTTCTGCAATTATTCAATGTAATAATGTACAGTGCATAGACAGGGAACCTATTGCCAGGAATGAACAAGATGCTGGTCTTGCATTCATGCGAACAACATACAACATGGGAGCTGGATAGGCAAGCACTAGCTGCAGTATTCAATCACACACAACACCCTTCCTTTCTGCGGTGGTGATATAGCCAAGGTTGTACACAACCTCTCAACTGCAGGCATAAAAGGTAACTGCACTCAAAGCCAGTAGAAAGAAAAAGTCCCACAAAAACAAATATTGAAGAAATACTCACTGAACACACTGAAACTGTGTGAGCTTTCCCTGCCCACCTACTAAGGTCAGTTGCTGAAAGCTGTTTGGAGAAGAATACAAATCAGTTGAGACAGATACTTATTTTTGAGAAAGAAACTCATGAAGCTTTACTGTGATCTTTGCAAACAAGCAATGAACCTTAGAGAGAAGGGGTGAAGTCTTGGCTTAGGTGAGGTCATGGGAGTTGTGCTCAAGAGCTGCTGCAATCTCCTTTCATTTATGTAACAAACACAAGTCATAAGAAAAGTGGAGCCATGCAGTGTAATTATTACAATGCAGGAGTTCAACTTCCCTTCTTGGCAACTGATATTTATTCCAAAGTGAGAAGCTGTAACCAAACTCCCTTTTCATTGGGACACTTCAGAGAAAAAGCTCTTTCTGCTGGCAGAAGTAGGAGCTGGAGATTATAGTTACACCAGAGTCTTAATATGTATCGGTCCTGGCCAAAGGTAAAGGTGAGGTAAACATTTTATTCTGCACTCTGAAACTGTGCATTGTTTGCCTTTTTTGGGATTCTTACATCAAAACTGCCTTTTCATTCTTTCTGAATTGCTGACTTTCAGAATACAACTTTTTGCTCTTTTCTCACGAATGCACATTTTTAAAGTCTGACAGTTCCTTTTCTGTCAAGTAATCACACATTTATCCTGCTGTGTCACTCAGTCTCATAACATCTCACAAGCTGACACAACATGCTGGTTTCTTTTTGGCACATGAGTGCAAGTGTAACAGGACTCGGTGGGGACACGCTCAACAGAAGCAAAGCAAATTCTGGGCAGCCAAAACTAGATTTTATGAGACAATATCAGAAATTCATGCCCAGGTGTGAACTTTCATCTTAGTAATTTATTTAGCTGACTTTAACAACTGGGGAAGCAAGAGGGGGTCTTGACCATTAAAGCACTCATAATATTCTTTTCTTTCTAACAAGTGCAGGAAGCTATCGTGGAAGAGCAGGAGAGCCGAAAAGAGGAAAATATTCACTTGACTCGTTTCCTGAGGGTTCTTGCTAACTTCTTAGCCCTATGCACGCTTGCTGGGAGTGGCTACCTCATCTTTTTTGTTGTCAGAAGATCCCAGAAATTTGCCCTGGAAGGTCTGGAGAACTACGGGTGGTGGGAAAGAAATGAAGTTCGTGCTAGAACATTTCTAAAATAGATGTGGTTTGAAACTGTGTTCCTCTACTCTGCATGTTGCCTTTTTTTAATGAGAATTTAAATACTCTGAGTGTGGGTGGTAAATGTCTAACGAAATAATTATTCTTGTCTCTCTGCTTCCTGCTGCATTAAAATGATTATTCATTGGCTGGTTCTTTCAAATTTATATTTGAAAATATAAATTTATATTTATAA
>NW_010539638.1:14546-17305 GCF_000687285.1 Phaethon lepturus | reverse complement strand
GATTCTGTGTCTTGGATCTGCAGCCAGGGTCTGCTTCAGACGTAACCCTCGGCAGCCTGCTGGCTTTGCCCTTCCTGCCTGCTTCCAACCACAGGCCCAGCATCCCTTGTCTTGCCTTGCCTTGCCTTGCCTTGCCTTGCCTTCCCCTTGCCTTGCCTTGCCTTCCCCTTGCCTTCCCCTTGCCTTCCCCTTGCCTTCCCCTTCCCCTTCCCCTTCCCCTTTCCTCTTCCCCTTTCCTTTTCCCTTCCCCTTCCGCTTTCCTCTTCCCCTTTCCTCTTCCCTTCCCCTTCCCCTTTCCTCTTCCCTTCCCCTTCCCCTTCCCTTCCCTGTTCATCGCTCTGCAGCTCCAGTACCGGATGCCTTCCAGGGTAGAGAGGTGCCCCAAAGCCTGTCAAGGAGATATTTCCCTGACCATTAGAATGGCTTCAGAGGAAGACTGTGTTGAAGCAGCCTTGCTTCAGTAGATGGTACTTTGCATGTGTGCTGCAGATCATGGGTGGCAGGCAGGTACTTTAAAAGATGCATCTTCCAGCATCTTTGTAGCCTGTGCTGGTACTTCTCCCATCTTTCCTGATGCCCGAATTGCGTATTTTTGCATCAGACCCCAGCAGCCAGAGGATGGCCTTTGTGAAATAATTTGGTTTAATCAACAAATACTAGCTTTGCAAAATCATGACCACAAATGGAAATTTCTTAGGCAATCTAATCAAAACAGTTAAAAATGAATGAGCAGACAACTGGATTAATCTCTCTCCACCTGGGAAGGATGCATACTGTACTTCTATTCTATGGAAACAGAACTTCCACAGCCATTAACCACAGCTGTTACATTTCATCCAAAAATATCTAAAGGGCTGTGAAAACAGAAAGTATATAATTTTTTAATATTTTCATTTATGTGTGTACCTTGATGAGTGTATGAAGTTACAGGCTGATAAAAAACATTGTGACTTCCATAGTCTCATTCTTTCTGACTGACTGTTCACATTACTCTAATTTCCAAAGGCACTTTGATACCACAATAGGAGCCTCTTCGTATTTCTTTTACATTCAGTGTTAACCTACTTTCTCTATGTCTTCTTTTACCTTCAGATGTCACTTTGCTTCTCAAAAGGAATCCTTTAAACACCTTTGACCTCTTGCTATGGTGTCTTTTCTAGTTTATCTTTGGATTTCTTCATGTTCCTCTTTAATTTTGATCACACCAAAGGATTGCAGGCACCGAGCAACTCCTTAATGTGGGCATTTTGAAATAGACTCTCTGAAGCTTATTCTGTACAGCATGCAAAAGTTACAACTGCTCTGTGGCTCAAAATGCTTTGAAGGAAAAAATATTTTTAAAAAACTCAGAGACCTGACCCAAAGCCCACTGACGTCAGTGACCTGCCATCAACTTTGGTGAGATTTGGAGCAGGAACTGTGTATATCAATAAAGAACTTGATCACATCCTTTAAATTAAACAACAAAAAAACCCCAGTTCAGTAAATAGCAGTCATGAGTACACTTCTGATTAAGGCACAAAGAGGTTCAGAAAATGTCACCAGCCCACACATGCGCAGCTACTGAAATCTCCAGTGAGGGAAAAGGTCCTCAGTGCACAGTCACATCTGTAATGATGCAAGCTGCAAAAGGTAAATAATAAAAATAGTACGTTGTAAGACTTTGAGAACAACGCAAAAGTGGTGTCTGCAACTGCAGGGAGCTCTCAGCCTGGGCACAAGCGTGCCTGCCTGTGCAGGAAGGTCTGTAAGCATGGAGCTCGCTGCTGTGCCCTGCGAGGAGAAGCCCCTGCCTCTCACTCCAGCAGCACAGTCCCGCTGGGAAAGCTCTCCGCAGTGAGGGTAGAAGCAGGCTGGTCTGTCAGCAGAGGGAAGAAGGAGAGGAAATAGTGACGGCAATTCCCTGGGAGATGCTGAGCAGAAAAGACCTTTTGACCTGACGAATGGCTGACGTATGAGACTCATGTCCTGGATCCTCATGTACCGCATCGATTGCTTGGACGGGGGCGAAGGGTGCCGGAGCCGTATGACTGCTGGGCAGACGGCAAAGCCACAATGCCTGGGGAGCTGCACGGGGCTTGGGGTTGCAGGAGGGCATGTGGTTGCTTGGTGGGAAGCAGAGGCCGGTAACTGAATTTCACATGGACATTTTTCAGACTCGATAGGACTTGATTCAGACCTGGGGAGTGGTAGTTGCTAAAATGTTTTCATAGAGCCTGAATGGGACTTTCATGTTTGAGAGCTAATGAAGTCCTGTCCGCCTTTGCCATTGTGCTGATGGCTTCAGGGCAGCAAGGATTTCATACAAAGGCAGAATATAAAATGACGCGCCTGTAAAAAGCAGCCAAGCCATTAGATGACACCATTTTAAAGATGAAGCGTGTTGTAAAAGCGTATCTGTAAAACAAATACCAGAAAATGAAACCGCAGGGCTTGGTTTTCGCTTGGTTTTTGAGTCGGTGTGACTCCCGCTTCTCATCTGAAAGGCAGGAGGAGTAAAACTAGTTGCGAAAAGCCTCTTGCCTGCAACCCAAACCTTAAGAAAGACGAAGGAGGGGGGTGAAGGGAAGGGGGGGGCGGCAGGAGATTTGACTCATCACCCTCCCCGCTCGGCTGAAGGGATGCGATGCCTTGTGCAACCCTCCCGGTTTTGCGGGGGGACGGCCGGGGGAGGAGGCAGAGCACCGTGTTACACAAAACAGAAGTGGTGGTGTCGGTTGGCTCGGCTCTTTTTTTAACTGATTTTTTTTTTTTTTTCG
>NW_010539638.1:8465-14457 GCF_000687285.1 Phaethon lepturus | reverse complement strand
CCCCCCCCCCCGCTTGCATTACCCCTGTGCAAACACAAAATTTAAGCTCCGACAGACCCAAAATCCCCATCGCCGTCCCGGCGGGGCGGTCGGAGGCGAGGGGCGGCTCTTCTGCAAACTTTCCCTTTCCCCTCCCTCCCCGTCTCTCTCCCTCCTCTTCTCTCCTCCCTGCCCCTCTCGGCTCCCCGGAGGCGATGGCTGAGAGGTCGGGGAACACCGAGGGAGAACCGCTGCCCGCCTGGTCCTTGCCCGGTCCCCGCGGCCGTTCCCAAAGCGATATCTCCTCCTTCTCCTCCTCCCGGAGACCCTGCCTGCTCCGGTCCTACGTGGGTGGCTCAGGTAAGGGGGAAGACAGGGGAGGGTCCTTGTGTCCGAGCACCCCCACTGAGCCGAACAGGGGAATTTAGGAAAAATGCACCCTCCTTCACACCCAGCCCTCCCAGAGCTAGGACTGTATCCTTCTCGGTGGCCAAAGCGCGGGTCCCTGGTTTACGTGGTGCTTGATCTACCCCTCGAGATGATGTCTCTGGCTTTTCATGCCCGTGTTCTCAAGCTTAAATGAACCCCAGGAAAGCCATGGGTACTCACCCCTTCGCCAAAGCATCTTCAATTTGCAAGGGCAGAAAAGCCCCAGGAAGGCTTCAGGGTGTATTGCGGGGGCATCAAAACCCCTCGTCCTGCCGCTTACACTTCAGTTGCGTGTCAGGATTTCACTTCATGCACCTTTGTCACCTTTGGGTTTTACATTAACAGGTGAGGCAAAACAATGTGTGAGTCAGTATCCCACCGTCCTCCTTCAGGATGTACCCACTGCAAGTGCACAGGGGATAATTTGGGGGTGGAAGCTGGCCCTTTGGGACAGAATAGGCTTCCTGCAGGATTCGGAGTAGCTTTGCTGTGTAAAATGAGAGGAAGTCAGGGTCCTGGTTTACAGTGCAGATATTTGAAAGTGGCCAAAGTAAAATGAATATATACTCAGCTGGGCTGTTCTTTATTCAGGCTGTTTCCTGAGGTTGGGTATTAAGGAAAATGAAATTCTGGTCTCCATACTGCTGAGCACATTTTGAAAATGTGTGCTCGGCCAGTTGCAAATCAGCCCTGCTCTATTGACTAAAACAAGACTGCAGGCACGTACGTCCCTGGCGATGTGGGTATTTTGGATGCACTTACACACTGCTGCACAGAGGTACCCATGAACCACAACGCCATCAGGGGAGCTCCAGAGTGTACTGAGGGACCCCCGCTGCTGCAGCACGAGTAGGACAGCACAGTGCATGGTCAGGTCTGCAATGGACCACAATGTCCTCTTAGGTTTTCTCCTCGGGGAGTGTTAAGATGAAGCAGACCAGTTGCTTAGGGAAGCTCAAATATATGGCTATGCCTGCCTGACGAGGAGAGGGGGAGCGAAAACTTGCCTTGTCACATAGGAGCAAGTAGATGCAGCTTGTGGGGCCAGAGGCTGCAAGCAAAAACAACTTTATGTGACCTTTTCTGCATCATTTTCTGCTCTACCTTTTTCCGTGTCTAATTAAAAGATATGTTGAAAGACATTTGGGACAGGGAGAAGGGAGGAGGTTCCAGTGGTTTGTCCAAATCAGAAAGGACTGCTTTTAGGCGTGAGGTGTGTTTTAGCATCGTCTGGAAGAGTGCTGCGTGAACGACGCCTCACAACTTGATCTGTACACAAGATACCTTAACCTGACTGCAGAGGGATCGCCACAGAGGTTGACAAGACTGAGACTATGTCAGTGTTAGACTATGTTGGTTGTTAGCTTAACTACAAAGACTGCTAACAATGGGCTGGGTTCATTACAAGAGACTGGCAAATTCAATGGAGGTAAAATGATAGTGTTTTCAAAGACGTGTTGTTATTTGCAGTTTCTTACAAACAAAATTTAGGCTTCCCTGTTGCCCTACTTGATTTTTTTTCTTTTAATTTTGAGGATGTGCTTCCTGCCAGCAAATGACAAAGGTTGCTTTCTCTGTTTTTTATTTTTCAACATCTTTTCTTTCATTCTGTATTTTCTCCATTGCTGCTTCCTGTATTTTTTTTCCGGCTGCTCATTGGGCACAACAAAAATACTCGCTTGCTGCCACACAACTGTTGATTCCCTCTTTAGAAAGGCAAGTATGGATTAAAGATGCAAAGCTGTTAAATTTTTGATGTGGTGGTTAGAGTATTGTTTTTATACTGAGATGCCATTAAAATAACTTGCTTTTTCATTCCCCCACTAACCTGGAGAACAACCATAATGGGGACAGAAATGTGAAGCGCTTGGAGAAACAATATGAGGCTTACTATTATTTTTGCTTCTACCTCTTTCTATAGCTGTACCATTTGATTAAAGTAGGTCACTCATTTACATCAGATGTTAACCTATGCTCCAGCTGCTGCATTTAGAAAAGAACAATTTGCACTTTAAATAACCTGCAAAATGTTTTCTTACTGCCTGTTCGTGGAGTGATTCACTTGCAACTGTTGAAGTCACAGGTTGTGGTTTCTGTTGCATATTTGTCTTCATTTTCTAGATGCCGACGCCAGTTGTGCTGAGAAGACGATGTTGTCTCCTCACACTCCATCAGCGGTGGGTTGATACCCCTATAGGCAGTTTGCACTGTCGTGTGTTTTACGCCCTCCTGATCCACCATTCTCAATGCAGGATCTGCTAAGAGGCAGTATTTGTAGAGACCCTTCTAGCTAAGGGAAATATAATAGCCTTTCTAAAAGCAGCTTTGGCAGTAGCTCATAAAATACATCTGTTTTTTATTCGAGATCAGTGCTGTATGTATCTCGATAGTACAGTGAGGCTGGTCGGGTGGTCCCCATGTTGATGCTGCCTGTGCTTTCTTACCCCCCTCCTTCCTCTGCTATTATCACGTACTGGAGATTGCAACTTCCTGGTATCACTCTACAGCATCTCACTTCATCAGCTGCGGTCTGGTTTGTAAGGACAATATATTTTCTTTTTTTTTCCTTCTTCTTAAATCTGACCTTTTCTTTTAGGGATAGTGGTAGAAAATTACTTCACTTCCCTCTCTGGGCTGTCACCTCACTCCTCGTTGTATCAGGCCTTTACCTTCCAACTCTTTCTCTACTTCTGGTAAACCCTGGGAGGACTAAGGTGATCCTCATCATTAGTAAGGGTGGCATGATCTACACTTTTGATTTAGATCCTGAAAAAGCGCAACGTCAGTGAAGTTCAGAGCGCCTGTGGCGGGCAGAACCTGTGCATGATTTCAGCATCGTGGTACGCCCCACCAACTAGCCAAACTGGCTAGTTTGTCAGGGCATCTCTAGGAGACTGGCGAAGAAAAAAATACTCTCCTAAAATTTCAGAGCACCACCAGAGCCACTTCAAGAATACTGCTTGAATTACATACCTTTAAGCAGCCTTCCACCTTTAGTGACTAGGTTTAAACCCACCTTAAAGGTGGATCAAGTTATCCAAGTTTCTTGATTTGCCCAGCATAACATGGGAACCGAACTGCATTTGAAATAAAGTCCCTGTTCAAACGCTTTCCCAGAACTTCTCCAAAATCCAGATTTGGTGGCCGTGGGGCTGAGGGCAGCTCTCAGCATGAGCGGTGAGCCCCGGGGTGCAGAGGGGGAGGCTGCTCTTTCATATCAGCCGCCTTTGTGCTCCCGTTGCGACGCAGCGCCGGTGGTTCTGTTTGCGAGAGCCCTTGGGCACCAGCCGCAGCCACGGTGGTGGACTGCCTCCACGTAGCCGCGCCTGTCTGCATCTGCATGTCCATGTAGTCGGCTTTCAGTTTGCTCTCTTTTTAGTGTTGTGGCTTTTACTACACAGACTCGCATTTTGTTCCAAAGGTGGTGAGGTTTGCGGTGAGCTACGTCTTGGTGAAAAAGGAACTTTACTGCTCAGACCAGAAGTCAAAAAACCCCACCCATTTCTCCACTCTGGGATTGACGCTGTCATACTGTTGCAGTTCCTCTTGAGGTCTCGCTCTTTAGAAAGAAGTAGAAGTTTCAAATAATTTGTTCCACTGCTAAGAAGTGCACCTTTCAGGTAGAAAGGTGAGCTCCTCATGCATGTTTCCATTCCTTTCATGCTTTTTTTCATGCCTTTCTGTTGATAGATGAAAAAAACAACCTACCTGAGAATTCAGACAGCGATCCATCAATACCTCAGGCTGTACCCCAGATGCTGGGTTGCAGCAGACAGTGAAAGGCTGAGCGCAAATGACAGTCCCGCCTCAAAATTTGTACATCCCAGAATTATTCTGGGAATTTTTGGCTAGAAAAGTGGTCCTTCACAGGTTAATATATTCAAAATTATAATGAGTAACAGCTACGATTCCTTCTGCTGCTGAGTCCAGAATAGGGTGGGTGAAAGGATGACTTAAACTCACCCACTTCCGTGAATTGGGGAAGATTTCATGTAGTGATCAGAGTGGCTGATGTTGGATGGGAAGAAAATTGATGATTTCTGGAATTATTGGAGATTTTCATGATTAGAGTGCTCCACTTTGCAAACTTAAAAAATGTCAGATTCTCTTCTTAAAGGACAAACTTTCTGTCTGATGCAAAGGAAATAAAATGTTTTTGATGGCTGGAGGTATTTAAGCATCTAGAAAGAGTGGAACCCAAAAAACTCTTATCCAGAGATGGTCTTGACTATCTGGGGGCTTGGAACCTAAGGAAAAGGGTAAATTTTGTCTATCTAGGTAGGTAGCTGGTTTTGGCTTGCCTGTAATTCCCTCTGCACTTGTTTTTCCCCAAGTGGCTACAGATTCCAGTTTCTTGGATCCAATTTTCATATATACCAAGTAAGAGTACTACCAAGGTGCATGGCAGTTGAGGTCAGTGTTTGTGAAGAAGACATCAGATGTGCTTTGGAAGGGTGGTTAGAAAGATGGTGTTTTTCAGTCATCAGATGGGGGCAAGGGGGGGAGCAGCCTCATGAGGTGGAAGAACACTCATAACTAAAGCAGCTGGTTTTGGTACGTTATATGAAAATATGAGAGTTACGGGAAAATGTCATTCTCCATTGTATCAAGCAAGACTTGTTTGAAACATAAATCAAAGTACAGAACTTTGCAAGAAGGTCAAGGCAGATAATTTGGGGTAGGAAACTGTAGTAGAAGTTAAGACAAATCATCATTGTTGGGAATTTAAAAACTAAACTGAACACAACTGTGTATTTCCAAGAAATAGTACGTCCTGTCCCTCAGTCCACATTAACATTTTTCCATCAGTTTGAAAATTTGAACTGTCAGAAAGAGGCAAGAATCTTAACCATATGAAATACCACATTTGCTTATATAATTGAAGCATCGACTTCCTCATAATAATCTGGAAACACACTTAGACCATCATCCCATAACGTTAAATCTCATTCCAGTCATCCTTACACGTAACGTGTAGTTTCAGAATTGTGCTGAGAAAAATATTGAGGAATCATATAATATTCTGTACTGTATACATTGATAAATTTAAGTCTGCCTGAAAACTGGTTTAGTTAATAAGATTAGATGAGCGTGCAGGGAAGAAGTCTGTGCCAGAATATAGCCAGCCATTTCTATAGGATTTTGTACCATGATGCATACGAAATAAGAATCTGCCTGTTTTAAACTGGACTAAAAGATATTATTCCACACCAATTCCTGCAGAATAACTCGGGTAAGTTCTCGGTATTAGCCCAGCATGATTAAGTGTGAAAGGGGGAACACTGGGAACACTGGTTTACAAATACAAGCCATGTATACCATGTGTCATTTACACATGACCCAGTTTCTGGGACAGCAACTTTACAGTCAAATATTCAGACTTGGGCTCGGGCTTTAAAAAAAAAAAGTATTTTCTAAATGTGGTAATAATCTTCATGGTTGGCTAAGTAGAAATTGGACTGCAAACATTCACAGCATATGATATAATGCGTATTTTGCAGCAACTAATCAGTAGCTGGCTGTGGCATCTGTTCAGCGTTTTGCTACCGTGTGTGTGTTTTAGTTTCTCAGGGCCCTTTGGCGT
>NW_010539638.1:0-8434 GCF_000687285.1 Phaethon lepturus | reverse complement strand
CCTGCTGACGTGTGGCGTCCAGCAAGCAACCGTTGAATATCAGACCGCACGTCAAGCATGAAGCCTGAAGAAGTGATCTGAAGAGTAGCGAAAGAAGACTTTTAATTCCTTCTCTTGCTGAATGTAAACAACTTGTTTCAAAAAAGCTTTTTTTTTTTTTTTTTTTTTTTGGTTTTAAAACCTAAACGTTTCATCAGTCAAATGCATCGTTAGTGTAAATAATTTCTCTTCCCCCTACACCCCCTGGCCCCGGACTTTTTGCCATTATTTCCTGAAAAAGCAGGCACTGTTTAAGGTCAAAGGGCTGGGGATAGTTGGCAGGTTTTTAAAAGATTGGTAAAGAGTCTGCATTTTTCTTTATTTTGCTTTTTGAAGTCAAAATCTTTTCAGTGCCAGAAATTCTGTAGGATCTCAGTTTTCAGTAACACCAGTATTAGTCTTGCTTCTGAATTTTCAGTAGTTCTCATGGAATATGCTTTAGCATAAGGCAAAGATATCTTCAGTAGTAATCTTTTTTTTTTCTTTTTATTTTCCCTAACATTTTACCTAGCATGTTGCTATTTTTAACAGATGCAGACATTATTTTTTCCTCGGGTACAAACCAAGTAGCACAAAAGGAAAAATATCTAGAAGAAAATAGAAAATCCTGGCTTCAGTGTTCCAAGTTCAATCACTTTTCACTTTATCTTTGAAATTGTCAGTCTTAAAACCCACCACAAGGGATGCTCTTGCTTTTCATTCACGTGGAAAGCGCTGTGATCTTCCTGAAGCGCGAGCAGAGTTTGTAGGCGGTCAACACTCCCGTCGGTGGTGAGCTGAGAAACCTGGTTCCCATCACACAGTTTTGGTGCAGAACTGGGCTTGTAATATGTCGCATTGTATAAATTCTACAAGTGCCTTTAGTATTGTTAGGATTTTTGAGTTTTGAAAGGCTGAAGCAGTGAAATATTGGTAAATTGTACCAATATCAAGTACTTGGTATAATGGGCTCAGAAGCTTTGGCACTGCTCTAATATAGGCTGAAGCTTCCGAGCCGCCACGCTTTGCTCTCAGGTAGAGGACTTTGTAACGAAGCAGAGCTAAAAAGCAGCTTAAACCACTGCATGCTTTGGTGGTAAGATACTTCCTTACCCTCTCTTTTCTCTCTCATGCTTCTTATCTATTTCTGGCACAATCTGGATTGCCCTTCCCATTCCTCACGTTGTTGCTAAAACCACTTGGCCACATTCAGGCAAATACAGGGCCGAAGAGCGGGGGGCTGGGAGGGAAATGTGGAAGAGGAAGCGTTCTACCGGAGGTGGCAACGTGGTGACTCTTCACATGCTAAAATACCGTGTGTAAATGCCTTCTCTTTGAAATAATGATCATGTTTTTTTACTAGATGTCTTATTTTTCAGAAAATGTAGCATTTAATGGTTATTTTTAATTGAATGTATTTTACAGCTCTCCCTATATTTTTTAACGTTTGCACAATTTACAGTATCAAGAAGAGAAACTTGTTTGGGGACAGTGGACTCCTATTAAAAGAAGTTACTTTTTCTTCCCCTTCAACTTCAGACATGATTTCAGTCTCGCACCAAATTGTGTTGGCTCCCACTTGGGGAATTTGGCCAGTTGCACAGTACCACACGCTATTTCTGTTAGCTGGATGCATCAGTCAGCAGCTCAGTTTTGGCACCTATACCCAAGTCATTCCTATCCAAACTACACTGGATTACTTCCAGTTTATTAAAGAGATGGCACTCATCTCTTTCTTCCTTTCACCTTCTCCCCACTCTTTCATTCCCCTCTCCCCTACTACCTTCTTTTCTATCTTCTCCACAGTTTCCAATAAACCTCATTTATATTGTGTTGATAGCCTACAATGCCACTTTTGATGATCCTCAGTCTAGGTCTGGCTGTGTATGTGTTAGGTCCTGTCCTGCCCACTCAAGTCTGATGCACTCCAGTGCTTCCCAGATGTTGGAGGCTCTTTGACCCCAGCGACTGAGATGTGACTGGACTAGGAACCTGCAAACATTTGAGTTTGTTTTCTGACTGTCACAGGGAGATAAAGGTTAGAATCTGTATAGGCAAAGCGGAGATTCATTCAGTTTTAGTAATTTGTTGGGAAGGGAAAAAAGATCTCCTAAAAACTGGGGGAAAAAAAAAAGAAGAGTTGCTGAGTGTTAGGAATGGAGGAGAAGTGCTTCAGAGCCTTTTTAAGATAAAGCTTGGCACAGTGGTGAGGATCAGGAAAAGGCTGAAGTCTGGCACAATCCCTACATTATTTAAAGTTGTTAAGTTAGCTGAAGTTTCTTTGAATTCAGATATATCCTGATGAAATAAGAGTTTTGTGAAAATCCACTTTTTTGTAGAAAAAATCCTGATTTCAGGCACATTTCTGCATTTTGAGGAGAAATAGCTGACAAAATTAGAAAATGGTTAAATTGTCAAAAGTTAGTCTAAAGTTTTTAGAATTTTTCATTATATGGAAATTTGGTATAGGAGGGTTTTTTCTTCTAGTTTGGGGAGCAGGAATAGGAATGAAGGCAGAAGAGAAGTGTCAGGACGTGATTACTCTAAGGGACCCCATGCACCTATGCAGGGCAAGTGTAACCACTGCCACTTTACTTTGTCATGGCTAAATCATTTGGTATCAAATTCTTTAAAGGTTCAAATGCCTTGAAAGAATAGGGATGTATAAGGAAGTATTTCATGGAACGGGGTGCTAAAAAGCACGTTGAGCAAAGCTCCCTCTCCAGAGCCTGTGTGTTTGCTTTTTCTGGTTTTGGGGGACAATCACAGCTTTTAAGATACATCTGTGACTAATATACACAGTACTCAAGAAAATTACAGGCACCCAGTAGAAATGGTGTTGAGGTATTGTTTTGTATCAGCTACAAGTACAGTAAAGAAGGGGTTGTGGTGCATTGGCAGTGCGTGTCCTAATTGCAGGCCTTCTTTGTGTTCAAACACAGGCAGCTATAGTTAAACTTTGTGAGTGAAAGGATAATTAGCAGTCGTCTGCTTGCCACTTTTTTATTTATTTCCTCTGTTGTCCAGTGTCAGGACTGACAGTTAATATTAGCGGTTTAAACCACCGATGAAACTGTGAACTTTTTATCTGAAAGGAGTGCTACCAGAGCACAGCATGAGAAGGCAATGTCTACAAGACATAATTTTGGGAGGTTTTTTCTCATTAAAAGCAGTTTGGGCAAGCTCAGAAGGGTTGGGTTTGAAAAAAGTAATTTTACTTACACAGCCAGAGCAAGTGTAATCCATCAAGGCCCAGTGGACATCGCAAGTCGTGATATGAACTGCTCTGGCCCCAAGGATGAAGCGTGGCATGCTGCTTTTATTACTTGGGCTATAGGCACCTCTGTCTGCATTTCTCTGAGTAGACTCTCAATTCTGTACCCTTAGGAGTGAGCCGAGAGGGAGAGTTACAGCTCCCCAGGGGCACGGCATCTTTCTTCCAGCCTTTTGACTTTTGAGCCCTGAACATTTAGAAAAAATAATGGTGTCTTCCTGTTAGGCCTTGCTGCAAACACAACTGAATGGCAATATTTCACACCGTGTTTGTTTTAGTGAATAGCAAATCCAAAAAATATGCTGCCACACAGCTATTTAAGTCTTTGGAAACACATCTGCTATGAATTTTGCCTTACTCTTTGGAAGTTGAGATAAACAATGGCTTTTGATCTGCAAATAGCAAAAATCATTTTGGAGAAAGATTTCCAAAGGACCGATGCAGTAATTTTCAGAGCTTTCACTTGTTTATATAGTCAACTTGGGATTTGTCTGATGGGATCTTCACGAGGTGAACTAGTGAATGTATATACCATTTCGTGTGTAGTTTTCGGTCACACCCAGCAGCGCCCATTTCACTCTGTGGTACGGGTGTTCATCGCCGGGCGCATGGTACACGAGCGCCTTGTCCTGCGGCTTGTGCGTGTAGTGGTCTATCAGAAACAGCCGCCTCTGAAAGCTCCACCCTTGCAGCGCGGGATCAGCCGGGCCTGGGGCGAATGACTCGCTTTCGGCTACAGGGGTGGAAGGCTGCGGGGGGCAGCTGGGGGCCTCGGCCGTGCTGCCTGCCCTTTTTGGCTCCGTGTGGAAGAGCTCTCCTGATCATCACCAGGCCCTGGAAGAACATCCCTCCCCTTGCAGCTTCCGCGAGGAGAAGCAAAGCCTTCCACGGAGGCAGCGGCCGCGGGCGGCCGCAGGAGGCAGGCAGCTCTGCAGCTGTGCCCCGCCTCGGGGGAGAGAAGGTGGCAAGCTCTCCCAAAACAGCAAGGTAGTTGCCTAATAGCGAGCTGGGCGTTACTTTGGAATCACTCTTAACTCAGGCTGGGTTAAGTAAAAGGCAGACGAGAGCGCTTCTGTACAACGTCTAAAATAACGCAGCTGCCAGTCTTTTGAAACGGAAACGTCACCGACAGCGCGAGCGCCGGCAAGAGGTCAATAACCAGTCTGCCGACCTCGGGGGGAAGAAGACCCATCAGACCTAGTCTTGGTGCCAGCTTCTTGAGTGAAGGTTTTCTTTACTTCTTTGCTTACGTCTTCTATGGAGTTCGTGTTTATATTGCCTGGTTTGGATGCCTTTGCACTTTGGTGGGGTTGTTGTCATTTATTAAAATGGCAAGTAACACACAAGTTGGTATCACAGAAATTCCTGACGGGTGAAGGTAACTCGATGGAGCGCACAGCTTCTGCGACTTTATTGCATTATTGTGTAAACTCTGTGGGGAAAAAGATATTTGTTCCACTAGTTTTAGGCCAAGACTGGAAAAGTGCTGCAAGCGCAGGAGGGGACATGTGAAGGAGGTTTCTTGGGAGTGAGATTTATTGGGCTGGAGAATAGTCTCTCCAGAGGAACAGTGAAAGCTACCCTGCTGGAAGCACTTAAAATCAGAGCTGGATATGCACGATGAAGTATGCGAAAAGAAGCTGTTTTGCAGTGGTGGTGAGCAGGGTCTTTTGCAGTTGTGGGGTTTTCTTTTTATTGTTCTGTGTTTTGGCCAGGTGAGGAATGATAGTGGGGGTTGCGGGACTGAACATACAAGCCGCCCACCTGCACCAGACACACTGGGCTAAGGGGATAAAGACGGAGTTTGCTTTTTGGCTGGATGAAAGAGCCACATCTGTGTTACCCCGTCTGTGGCAGAGGGAAAGCAGAGGGAAGCGAAAGAGATGGGAAGCAGTTCTCCCAAGCAGCAAAGAAATAACTGACACAACAAGATAAGTGAAATGAAAGGGCAAAACCAAGGGAAATTCTCCCTCAATATTTTGAAGAGGAGTTGCATTATACTCACTTTTACCCTCGGCTTAAGATAAACATATACCTAGATGAATTGAGTTGAGTATTTAGAATATTTAGATGATTTCTAGGCAGTGGGGTCTTGACAGTGAGAAGTCCATCGAATAAACAAGTTTTGTGTGCCTTCTAAACCCGTTGGTATTTTTAAAGAAATGATGTCAAGGAGATTTTAATTCAGACACTAATTAGTAGAATGAATTCAAACACTTATTAGAACTCCATACTTCTGCTCCAGTGAATTCCTCTCAGTTATATATATGCCATAGAGGAAACAAATCACAGAAAATGAAATTTCATGCATATCGTGTATGAAGTAAATGAGTTTCAATCCAAAATGTTTTTATACAAACACTGATTATCATAATAATGGGAGAGAAGGGGAAAAAAATCCAGAAAGAGCTCTGTAAATGGCAAATATGCATCTCTCCCACTCAGAATTAGATGCTTCAAATTATGCACATTTATAAGAAGGACCTGAGTTTTAAAAATACATGCAAATGATTTCTGATTCTAATCCTTTTAAATGTCAATAAAAGCTGTCAAAATATGCATACTTTTCGGTAGTCCTAATCCCCATTTGTTAATGTGAGCTTAATCTTTATGAAACAGAGTCATTGCAGGAGTGACTTTCATGTTTTGAGGCAATTTGGGATCCCTGTGAAAGTGAATTCAGTCAGCGTAAGAACGGTACCAAGGAGAAATCAGAAGCTGGGTTCAGGGGCATTTGTTAGATGCCAGATGTCTGTGGGGTTCACTCTGACACCGAAGACTCCTGCCGTAAAGGCTGGTGTGGTTCAGGCAACCAAAATTCCTTGCTTCTCTTCTAAGGGAGTATCTTCGCTCCGTGCCGCTCTGAGGGATGCAGTGTCCCTAAGCGGGTTGCTCTGAGCCCAGGGATTTCTGTAACAGCACTGAACGTTGGCCGAGTCATGTGGGTAGTGGGCATTGAAATACTCTGCCATAGAACTGCAGGGCAGTTTTTAGTGGGGCTGTTTATTTTACACGTAAAATTGCAGTATGGCATCTTCCGCTGAGAATTCATGCCATGCAAGGAATAAGAGCATATGGGGTATGCCCTGCCCATAGGCACTGATAGGTTCTTGGGTATGATGATGTGTGTGTATATGAAAAAACAATTAACCAGCTTCAGTTCAGTCCAGTTCATTTAAACGATGTTTTCCTAAACCAGTGAAATATTAGCGTCTAGCTAGCAGACCGGTGGAGCCTTGCTTTCCCTGCTAGAAAATACAGGTACACAGTCACAGGTAAGGAAGGAACCAGTTGGTAGCTCTCGGGCATCTCCAAGAGAAAGGCTGAAGGCTGAAGGCTGGCCACAAAGACCCTTGCTCTGAATGAGGAAGCAGGTCTCAGTCACTGTGCTTTGAGATTGCTTTGAGATTGCCACAGAAGGAGAAAGGGCTGGGCACCCCTTTCCTTTCCCCCTCTGGTCTGTGCTGACATTTTTCCTCCCATTTCAGTGTATTTGACCTGGTGTTATTAGATAATAATTTTGGTCCCTCAGCAAATGCGTTGGCTTTGAGGAAAAGGAGGAGACCCTGCACTTCTAGCGGGGTGAGCATGCTTCCACAGACCACACGACCCAGGCTACGCCGGCACGGCAGCGTGGTCCAGCCAAGCCACCGCTGTGACTGCAACCCACCCGAGCTTCACCTTCAGCTGCTGTGCAGTCCTCTTCTGTACACAGCAGTACCCTGCCGCTGAAGTCCAATGCAGTGCTCCTGAGTTTGTGATTTCATTGGGACTTTCCAGTGCTTAACACTACTTTGGTTTGGCTCTTACAGTCACATTCTCAGTTGTTTTTTCAATGGCTGCTAGGCTGCTTTGGTGTTGAAACCTTCTGAAAACATGATCCTGCCATGCCCTGGAAAGAGACAGAGAAGCTTACTGGTTTGTTTGGGTTTTTTTTAATTTTAAATGAAGTTATAATACACTTCCTATGTCATCTTCATGTTTCTGGAGGCCTGATTCATGGTTTTTGTACATTTGTGGCTGGCAGTGCTGCTATTGACTTCAAAGAGCTTTGGCTATGGCTGAAATACATCGCTGCAGCTTTTACCCCAGGAAGGAAGAGACAGAGAAGCTTACTGGTTTGTTTGGGTTTTTTTTAATTTTAAATGAAGTTATAATACACTTCCTATGTCATCTTCATGTTTCTGGAGGCCTGATTCATGGTTTTTGTACATTTGTGGCTGGCAGTGCTGCTATTGACTTCAAAGAGCTTTGGCTATGGCTGAAATACATCGCTGCAGCTTTTACCCCAGGAAGGCCTCTTCACAACACTTTACAAAGATGAGGTGACCTGAAGTTCTGTGTCAGAGTCCTTTGGACGGCAAAAGTCCCTTTGGGATGAGAGTGGGTTCTTTTCAGTTCCAGCCTCTTAAGCAAATCCTGATGTAAGCAGGCATGAGATATATTAACACATTTTGTGACTGCCCAGGCTCAATAATTATCAAAATGTGTGAGATTATTTTCCAAAGGAAATTAAACAGGGAGCAAGTAGAAAGCATCCAAAGCAATTTCATAGTAGGTAACATTATATAGTGACTTCTGCCTTTGTCCTGTGAAAGCCCTATGAAAGTACACTTGATGATGTGAGGGTCTCCTCGTGGGATGAGAGCTCTGCCTGGGCTTCTTGTTACTTAGGTAAGGACAGGAAGAGTGGGGGATTGTCCATGACGCACAGAGTCACTCGAACCTCTTGTGCCGTGCATGGAAGTGAGGAGTGTGTTGGCTCTTCGTCTCTGACATGAGGGATATTACCTCATTCCATTGAGCCAGTCCTTTTATTATGGTAGCAAAAGGAGAAAAAAGTATAGATTCAGATACCAAAGGAAAATGGAGAGAGTTCAAAATGTGAAAGATCCCCAAAAGGAACAGAAGCAATTCCTTCATTACAATTTTTGACAGTTCTTTGATAATGTCTCAATGTCCAGATGGAGATCAGTGGTGAGTGGTGGCCCTCAGGGGTCTGTATTGGGACCAGTACTGTTTAATATCTTCATCAATGCCATAGACATTGGGATCAAGTGCACCCTCAGCAAGTTCACAGATGACACCGAGTGGTGCAGTTGACACACCTAAGGGATAGGACGCCATCCAGAGGGACCTGGA
>NW_010539637.1:28999-43403 GCF_000687285.1 Phaethon lepturus | reverse complement strand
TGCGGCTGCAGCAGTCCCTGCCCTGCCCTCGGTGCCCGGCAAGGCGCCCCACGGCCCACTTCATGCTGGCGCTCTGGAGGGTTTTAATCACGGTGCTTCCTTCGACTGCCTCATGACCCACGAGTGAAAGACTACCTGTCTGACTTTGGGTGTAATATGAAACTCGCTCTTGTAGCAAACCATGAGGAGAAAAAGTGGCATAAATTACCTGTTCTATATTTTATTAGTTATTTAGTCATTGTTGCTTGAGGGAACAATGGAAAGTAGTCTCTTGAGAGGGCTTGATTATGCTGTTTCTGACCCAGCTTTTCTTCAGGGGAAGGCCGCAGATTTTAAAATGTAACATTTGTTATGAAAAGGCACTTCCATATGTTAGGCTAGAAATACAGTTTGCTCAAGTCATGTGCCATGCTGTTTAAAACATTTAGAGATTGTGGCATATTGAAAGACTCATTTATCCTTACCCAAGCACTTACTGAATTTTGGAAAAAAACATATACAGAGCTACTCAGCTCTGTTTCCTTATGTTACTTTGTATTTAACCTTAATCATTGCACTGTCTAGGAATGGTAGGTGACACCACTGACATCTGTCAGATCAGTCTTACCTTTTCACTGAGAGTTGTGTGTGCTGTTTGTGGTGTGTTTTGATTTTTTTTTTTTTTTAGCTTTGTTTTGCTTTTTTTAAGGAGTGTACTGCTATATGCTGGGAGGGAGACTGTTTTTGATGAAAGGTATCTTGCAGTAGAGGTAGAAAATGGTGGGGTTTGAAATGATTCTTAGTCATCATGTATGTGAGCTCTTCCTGTTGATGATTCTGAAACTAAATTTGAAGACTGACATTGAATTTGTACTGTGTCTTATCAGAAGTGAAACACAGAATCAAAAGCAGATTTTTATGTGTTTATAGTTATGTTACAGTGTTACTAGAAAGAGAAAACCTCAGTATTCTTCATTAGTGTCCTCACAACCGATAATTATTCTACGAACTACAGTATCACCTGCCTGGGCGACTATAATGCCATATAAAGAAGTTGTCATTTTGTGAAGGCAAGTGTCCCCAAAGCATAGACTGGAGAAAATTTCTCATTATTTTTGCTCTCTGTGAGAATATGATGTCAGCAGGGCTGCAGAACTTCTACTATTCTTTTGCATATGCCTTTCCAGGTACAGCTTACAGTGTTTTTTAAGTCATCTAGCACAAGCAATCCTTACATTATTGAGTTGATGATTGTTATAAAGAACAAACTTAAATTGTGGTCAACAGCCTGGTCCAGAGAGATTAGAATGAATGTATCTCTGTTACCCATTCCTACTAAGTCATCCATCCCTGCTGTTGAAATTGGTTCTGTACTTGGTCTTCCCGTGTGTCTGAGATTTAGAATACTTGTTTTAGCTGGATGAGCTTGGGGTTGGCATTTTGTTCACTTCCTTGCACAGCTGCTGCTTGTGTGGATCTATGCCTGTACTAGCATTAAACTGGCTGGCTTGGTTAGTGTAGTTATGGTAACACTGAGTGCATGGAAGCTGTGATCCTAACTGGAATCACTGGTTAATATTAAGGCACCTATCCTATGCAGACCTCTGCCTTTCCTCAGCTGCACCGTTACCAGCATCTGCATCAGCTGGTTTAAAACCAGTTAGTACATCTACATGAGTTGTAGCCACAGCTGCAGTGTAGATAGATACTGATTTTGCTCAAGAATGGAGGGTTTTAACATGGTGAAGTTGTTCTAACAGCTGCTGGATTGATTGCCCTGTAGCTTATCTGAAAAATAAAGGGAAGATACCTTCTGTGAACAAAGTTCTAGCCTGGGTCAAGAACGTGGTGGGTTTTGAAGCTTCTTAGGAATTAAATATATAGCACTTGCATCACTTCCGTTTGTCTTGAAAGACTTCAGTGAGAAACATTCATGAATCCAAATCCACCTTAGTAGTTACTACTAAGAATCTGACTCTGTATGCAGACTTCTCACTGAGATAGTAAACTTATCATAGGAAAATAATTCTTTTTTGAAGACAAAATCATATTGCCCGTTCTTTGTGAATATTCTAAGCATTTAAAGGAAGGACTAAGTAGTTTGTGCAGTTTTACATGAGAATTTATTCACTGAAATCTTGCAAGTATTGAACCATTTTTATTTGTTGTGTTACCCCTAAAAGGCTTCTCTAGTCTGTGAAATTATTATCTTATCTATAGGATTTTACTGTAACACATTCATACAAAATGTTTTGGAGGAAGAAAACCCTCTTGTGATTGTAACTTGTAATTGAAGTTGTCTTCAATAACTGTAGTGTACATGTTTAAAAGGCCATTCATGTCTTTCCCCTGAAATTTCAGTGGTAGTTTGTATTTCACTGTAACATTAATACAAGATCTGTACAATATATCTTGAATAAAGTGACATCTGCTACTGCTGTTGTTTAGTTTCAGTGCAACTGTGCTTTTCCTGAAATGTAAATGAAGATTCATTCCTTGAAAGGGGAGTGGAATACGTTTTGGTTTGAATAGCTCTTGTAAGACAAAGTTGTTTCAAAGTTGACAATAAATTCTTTTCTTTTTTCTTTTCTCTCTTCTTTTTTTTTTTTTTTTTCCCCAGAAAGTGGACCATTATTGCAGTTGATTTTTGATGGGAAATACGAGGCAATATTTTCAAATTCAGCCATCCAGAATGTTTTCAGTGCATCTTCTGTGACAGAGGAGAACATTGACAGTTACTTGGAGAAACAGATTCTAGCATACCTGGACTGTTCTGCAGAGATTGATAATGTGGAAAGGTGGAAATTATTATTTGTTATATGGAAGATTAAGGGAGGCCATGTTTGATTTTTACAAAAGGCATTTTTTTTATTTTATAATATGTGACATAGGGCCTCCAAAATTATTGGTCTGACAGAAAAACATATTTCTTGGGTTGTTCCCCCCACTTCTGTGGGGCATCTGTTCATCATTACTGGTTCTTTCACTGGATAGTATTTGTGACATGAGGGTTTGTTGGAAACACTAGCTTTATTTACAGTGCTTATCTCTGAAGCTGCTGGTATAAAGAAGCCAACAAATGTAAATTCATGTTGCCGTGTGTCATCAAACGATTTATTAACAGTTTTCTCTGAAACATTGCATTACATTTATATGACTACTTGAAGTACCACGTAATGTTACTGTCTGAGCAATGCCTGTATTTCTAAGGCTGGTTCATAATAAGTTTGTTCTACTCTTCTTAATGTAAAATGAGTAAGGTATTACTCGTGAATGCTATTCATCAATTAATTATTTTCTTCACAAGACGTTCTCTGATAGACTCTCTCTAATCGTACTGCATATGCTAATTCTTGCTGTTAATGAGTCTGACTTTACTGTTTACAGTTTACTATGTAAATAATGAACACACTGAAATCTATCACACTAGGTATAGTAGAAGCAGGAAACTATTTATATATATGTGTGTGTATATATATTTGTTTGTTTTAAAAGGTGGGGGTGGGGGGAAGTTTTGCCAAAAGAAGAGCAAAAGATAAGAGAAGGTAAAGGGAAAACCAAAGTAAGAGGATGGTAATGTATTACCAGTAAATGTGGCTGAGTACAAATGCCTGTGTTCTGATATGGCAGACATAAAAATGAGTTTTTGCTAAAATACCAGAGAGAAATTAATAGTTGACACCTATAAATATTGAGCTAAGATTTGTTAGTGATCATAGTGTGTCAAATGCTTATCTTCTATTGTGGTACACAATATGATGCACTCCTGTTTTCTGAGTTGGAATGTTCAGAGGTTGCTCCCATGCATTTTTGTCTCTGGGTGTTTTGGGGTTTTTTTATTCTTTTTTTTTTGTGCTGTTGGTGTTAAATATTAGCTGGACTTTAAATGGTATCATACTCTAGAGAAATTTTTCAATATAGCAAGATTCTGTCATCTTGCAATAGTTTATTCTGAATAATGCAGCACGGAAAGAACGATTGGTCAGAGCTGGAAACAGACCCAGTCCAGATCTTAATAACTGCTTGAAATAATGTGTTACTGCTTGAAATACATGTTCCTGCTTTTATGAACCTTTCAGCTTCTTAAAGATAATCATAATCTATACCATGCACTCAGTAGTACTTTATACATATGCTGTCATGGTAATGTGTCCTCTTCTCCTGCTCCCCTAATGAGCTTTTATTGGTCTATGTGCCATTTATGGGACACTGCTGCTGTTGTCCTACTGCAGACAGCAAAGCATTTTGTTCCTCAGATGCTCATACTCCATCTCTTTGGTTTCTAAGGTTTTTCTTGTTCCCTCTACAACTCTAGGCGGCATTAGAAACCCTCTTGCCAAAAAATACGGAGGCAGATCTGCAGTATCTAGCCTTTCAGAAACAGACAGAGGGTTTTCTGCCTAGAATTACAGCCTGGAGTCTTACTCAAAATGAAAACGTGTAGTCTTCAAAATGTATCAGTGTCTCCAGAAACATTTTTTGTTTGTAGCAGTTAAGTGAATATTTCAAGCTGCATTAGTAATGCAGTAAAAAGCTTTGAAGATACTAGTGCTGAAGGAAGTAAGTTGTAACTTTCACTTGATAGAAAAGGTTCTAATGAAAGACAGTAGGTAGGCACTTGCATATAGCACTTAAATCTGTACCATGTTTGTGTCCAATCACTTTGTAGGTTAAAATGTGTTACATAGTTATTTTTCCTACCTGCAGGCCCTATGCCCTGTGACAGTCTTATGGAAGGAATTAATGCAACTTTTGCACACTGACCTTTCATTGCCTGTGATGAAAATGTTTTTGTCTAACTTTTTTTGTGGGTAAAATATCATTTTCTGCTGAGTGATTCAAAGGAAGCACAGCAAACCTCTAAGCTCAGAAAATTCAGTAAGACACTGGTTTCTTGTGATTTTTAGTAGATGGGCTTAGTTCTAATATATGCTTTTTTTCCTGAACTGAAAGTTGTAATTCTGGAGATTTAAAAAACTCAGTAGGAGTTTAATTCAATCGGAAACAGAAAGTTGGATGATGTTAGTCCTATTCTTTTAGCACAATATAAACACACTACAAAGTACTGTTTTATAATAGTATTAAAAGAACTCTTAAGCAGTTCTTTTTCTGAAGCTAAAACTGAGCAGCTTGAGGGCAAAACAGCTCAACATTTGGATCTAGATTATAATTTCTTTGGACATGGCCTGTAACTTTTTCCACTTTCAAATCCATGGTTCCATAAGGAAAATATTTAACTATATTTTACAATTTGCTGCAACTTTTTGTGTCATTTTAACTGCTTCCCTCCTTCCCCTGCCCCAGACATTTTTTCACTGTGGCACTTTTAACCTTTATGGCTTAAAAATGAAGTCTCAAAGAATTCCTTACAGTAAACTGATTGAATAAAAGATTTTTTTTTTTACTTTTTTTCTTGCTATTGCCGCTCACTTCAATGTTTAACAGTTATCTTCTACAGAAAATGTAGCTTCATAGCTGTATCTTAAGTCAGCAAATTGTAGAGGATGAAGCAATAGTATATGTGTTAACCATGTAGTGGGATAATGTCTTTTTTTTCCCTGAGCTCCACGTGAAAGAGGTTCATTCTTTGCGTGACATACAGTTTGATTCTAAAGACTGGAAGGAAGTAGTGTGCAGGACACAATAAAAAGATGAAATATTTTTGGAGAGATTGTTTCAAAAGAGCTTGAAGGTCTCTTATTATGTTTGATTCCAAAACCTAAAGGAACAAGGAAACGAGCATAAACACTTTTTTTTATTGACTACATATTTACTACTTTTACCTTAACATATAAATGAACACCAGATTTTCCAAAACAAATCCATACAATAAAGCTGGTTATGAATTCCCAACTTGAACACTGAATGGTGTTTCTGGTAATTCTCTTGGGGCATCTGATGGTTGGTTAACTGGTGTGCTATGTATATTGAAAAACAAAAATGAAGAAATTCTCGCTGCTTCTGCAGCTTGCTTTGATGCATATGAATTGAAAAAAATACCTATGCAGTGTCTAATTTTGCTTTGGCTTCTCTTCTGTATTTCAGGCTTCACTAAAAAGCCTAATCACATCTTAAGCATAGCCTGGCTATTTAATGTTTTCTCTTATATTTTGGTTCGAGCATTATATGCAAATCCATTGCTTTTTCAAATACAAATGCTCTGTTATTCTTTATTTTGAATTTGAGCAAGATTAGGTATAGCAGTATGAGTATTACAGTGGTGCATATATAAGCGTCTGATTTTACATCATGGATTGCAATCCTACTGGACTTGGTGTAAACAGTGTTTAAAAAAAAAAAGCAGCAAAACCACTATTCACATAGAAAAAGGAAGAACAAGATGAATGGATACAGACATATGTCTAAGGAACTAAACTGTATATCACCATAGTAAGTGGGACACTAGCAGCAGTCCCTCTTGCTTTTCAGGCAGCGCAGAAGAGCAGTTTTCAGGGAGCCTTTTGAGGGGGAGCATTTGCAGGTCTGCACAGTGAGTGTGAAGGGCAGTCAGGGAGAAAGAATTAAATTTTTTCTTTGGGGGGAAAGAAGTAGGGGATAGGCAAGGGAGGCTAGCATTTGCAGAGATTAGAGCTTGGAGTTGACTTTCTGATACAGAATGATAAGGAGACTGGGAGTTGGTCACGGATCTGAAAATGCGGAAAAAAATCACTTGGTGATGACAGATTAGCCAGTGGAAAGACAGTATCCCAGCCAAAGTAATGGAATTGGTTATCAGTTGTTGCAGAGGCCTTCTGCATGATTTATAACTATGTCAAGACTTCAAGCAAGTTTGCCTACCAGATAGATGTTGGTAATGTTAAAATAAACAAATAAAAACTAGAAATAATAGTGCACATGATAAATTAATGACAATGAGTCTTTGAAAGGCTGAAATGTATCTGTTAAATCGCAGTGCAGAGAAGGTTGATTATTCTGTGTTATCTTTCCTTTTAGAAGCTTTGAAACATAATTTATCCTAGGATAATTAGAAAATGTACATCTGTGGTTGTTTTGTGTGTAATGATAATAATTTAGTGTACAGTAATCATTAGTGCTTTGTGTTCTTGAGTTATTTTGATGTTTAATGGTAATCTTAGGTATGTATTCAAATAATATTTGCTGGTAGATAGTTACTGGCTGAATAATGACAGCTAGTAAATTTTACCTTGTCTTGTTCAACAAGAACTCTTTATACCAGTCCTTGTCTAACTCTCCAGAAGGTTCTGTTAATTTTTTTTTCCTCCAATCAAACATTCCTCACCCCTACTTTTTTCATTGTTCTACATCTTTTGTCACATTCTTGCCCACCAGCTGCTTGTTTGTGTGTGTCTTTTGTATGTGACTTTTTTTAGGGGTTGTATAACACTTTATCTTTTTGTTTCCATTTTGAGGACTCTTGCATCTTTAAGTCCCTGTTTTACAGAAGAAAAAAAAAAAATACTAGGTTTTTCCAATCCGGTTATGTTCCTTAACATACCAATTTTTATATCAAACCAGCACAATGAAAATGTTAACTTTTTGTAGGTAGGAGGCATGTTATAGTATGTGATAGGACCCTTGTTGTCATATGACTGATTATAACACAGTAAGGTTCTAAATCATCAAGGAATCAAAAAATAAACCAGAAGTTTGGGTAAATCTCCTAGAACTCTATACCTGATAAATTGACCATTACATTCTGAGGGATTTTGCCCTGCCTTCTGCAGGCCACGTAGATTGTTACTGTAGGTGCATAAAGAAGTTAACACCATAATGATGTTAGGTGATCTTAGTCTTGTAAATAAGTAAAATTTTACCATACTTAGTTTCAGGAATGAAACAAAGTCTCATAATTGCATCTTTAAATAAAATATAATTTAAATTAAAAAACATGACTGAATGAGATACTTTGGCAGCAAATGCTATCTGAATCAACTTGGAGATTATAGTTTGGAACTTTTTTGATGTTCATTTAATTGTTTTGTTATCAGGGAGTGAAAATAAACAGCTGTGTCAAAACAAACATACATGCTGGTTTTTAACATATGCTAACGCAATATGTTTTCTCTGAAAATGCTGAGGATTAGATGTATCATAAGAAAATACAACAACCGTGCAAAAGGCAAATATGGGATAATCTGCATCCTATGCTAATCTCCTTCTGACCTCTCATAGTTAGATACAGCCTTAATTTTTGAAACATATGAACTAGTTCTGCTTCCCAAATGTTTGTCATTAGTAATAACCACTATAAACAAACGTATCTGCAAGCCTTTTAGTTCCCCATGTGCGTTCTTGAATACTACATTCATTATATTTTCCTAACGAGTGATTTTTTTGAGGCTGAGGGTTTTGAATTAGTACAAATATTAATCAGATCTTGTAGCCTTAATTAAAAATGTAATATGTTGCTAATTGCTTTTCTTATCTATACTGCAGGCAGAGGCTGGTGTTTCTACTTGGTGTGGGCAGTTTGCAGCTCTTCGTTCAAAGCAATTGGACTGGGCCTCCTGTTCAGTTAAAGCTTCAGGACTTTTTGCCTCCTGCATTGTTACAGAAATTCTGTGAGGTATACTTGGATTTTAATAAGCTGTCCTTTCATAGTCACTGCTTTTCACAAATAACCATAACACACTGATTTATCAGAGAAGGCACGTCTGTGAGGTGCAGTGCTAGAACGAATTGCCTTTATCGTTGATCCTGCTGGCTTCTATTGCAAGCATCTTCAGCTATATCAATTTTATAAGCAGTGTCTTAAGGGTAGTTACTCTGTTTCTCTACTTAAGAGATTTCCTGATGGAGATGTTGGTTTTGGATGGGAAAGATTCATTTATTATATGGGAGCATTTACTCGAAGGGCATTTGCAGTCAATAAAGTTTTTATTTATTTATCTTGGGATGTGGTTTTGGCTGGGTCAAAGAAAGATATTTATAAATGGCTTAGAAACTTTCCCTCCTTAGGGCAAGGTAGAAACTGCGTATCTTGCAAATAGGAGAATATCTGGCAGATACTAAGAGAACAGTATATTTGGATGCTCAGTATTCTGTTAGGCTCATGGATGATGCCACGTGAATTGTAGTAGTGTAAGTACAAAAATGCTAATTCAAATAGAGCTTTTGGAAGAGGAGGGGAATGTAGGAGATAAAACTGAGGACTGTCAATTTTATGTACTTTGATTTTTTTTTAATGTAAATAAATAATCTTCATTTGTGAGACACATATATTGTTTCTCGTGGTAGTACCACGCTTCATCTCATGACTTTCCTGCACCTGTAGTCCAGAACAGCTTCTTGAGCATTGATTTTTTTCCTCTCAGAATTAAAACTATGGTAAAATACTGATTACTGCAGCATGTCAGGGAAGAATATATTACTAGTCTCTGCTAAGGCTAAATCTACACATGAGTTTGAATTTAGAATTTCACTGTGAATATGGTATAGGCCATGAGCAATATAAATGCTGTGAACTGTGAAGTGGGGGGAAGTTTGAGTATATGAAAAGTTTCACATAAAAGCATTGGATTTGTGTGCATTATTGTGGCATGTTTTTGCAAGAATTCCATAATCATAAAGTCCTGCCCTAGGTTAATTTGCAAGGTTGTATTTCTAAATAACTAATTCAGATGCAGTATCTCTCCCCTTTTTTAAATAGATGTTTATGAGTTTGATTTATCTTTTAGAGCTGACATGGTGTGTATATAGGCTTTTTTTTTTCCCAATTTTTGATACTAGAAATTCAAATCTCATCTTATGATGACTAAGGAACAAGTAACAGTGGAAACCAAGTGGACTAAACCTTCTAGGATGTGAAATGAGTTAGCGTAAATTTTACAGTATGCTATTTCCGAGGGGAAAATGAGTTCAATTTGCCTTTACATATAATAAAAAATAAAATTAAAACTCATTCTTCCATTCTCCTTATAAACAGAATATAATCTTTAAAATAATCTTATAATTTGTGAGTTCTGTTTACTGGAGAACTCTAATATACTGTATTAGTGTATATGTGCAGACTGCAGTCTAACACAGAGGCTGCAGCCCAAGGCGATAGTCACAGAATTGCTGTCATCGACAGAGTTCACAGACCTGTAAAATGCAATGTTCATAATTTCTATTAGCCATCTCTTTTATTGTCTGTCTTAATGGAAGAATGAGATACTAATTGCCTATTGAATAAGGGAATACATGTCTCCTGTTCAGTTTCTGTTATATTTCTGCTGTGGCTGTGAATGTAATGTGTTGGAAGATGTTTGCTTATGCAGAGGTGGTATTCCAGGAACTAAATTGGCAAGAGATTATGAACAGACTTGAGCATACGTGATATTTTCTAATGAGTACTGCATCATACTTTGATATTACCGCAAGATTTAGCTATTTTTGCATTCAGGTGGAAGAAGTTTACCTTTATATTACTGCTATCTGTATTATCATCTTCTGAAATGTTAGTGAGGTTTTTTCCAAGAGCACTAAATATTTATGTGCTAAAATATAATATCTGGTTCTCTTTATTAAGAGTCTTAATTCAAAAGCTTTTGTATGTTTTGAGTTCTCTTTATGTGCTTACTTTTCTTACCAAGGATTCTTAGTGTATAAACACTCTAAAAATTAACATCTCGGTAAACTGACATTTTTGTGTTTCCATTAATCCAGCTTTCTTGTCTTGCATACACAGATATTCAGAAAAAGTGGGTTAAAATATATCTCTAATTTTCTTCATCTGTTGTAATCTTCCATATTATGTCATCAAGACTGATACAATCCCTTTTTAAATAGACCTTCCATTTTTCAGGTTTTCAGACTAAAATGATCTTTTCCCATGTCAAGGTTAAAAAATTATGTCTTCATGTTTCTTTTAGCCTGCTCTAAGTAATATTGCTAACTTTCAGCCTTCAATGTCTCATTTACTTCAGGAATATTTTCAAAACTGTTACTCTTATTTTCAGAACACTTTATTGGATTAGTCTTAACTTTATGCTTTCGGGGTATATAACTGCTGCCATTTCTACAATCTGAAAGTTTCACCTCTAGGTCAGAGGCATAGTTTCATTTCTTCTCCCAGATAACTTCTGAATGCATCATTAATTTCTTACGAGTGCATTAAGACGGCATGAGACTATAATTAATTTCAGTGAAGAACAAATAAAATAGTCTTTTTAGATGAGTTGCTTGCAGGGGCCTCTTGGATGTCTTCCATGAACAATATTCATGAGTATGTGTACATTATTTCCCATCCCCCAAATTGATTCCAGCCTTCCTTGTAAATTACAGTTACATTCATGTACTCTATTAGGATTTCTTTTTATGTCCTACAGTACTGGCTTGTGCTTTTCTCTTTTGAGTCCACACATAAAAGTAGTTCAGTAATTTCTAAATTGAAAACCAGTTAGCATTTTAGTTATTAGGTGTCTTTCAGCTTTCTAAAATAACTTTGAGACTTTACCACACCAGTTAAATAGTCTGACTGATGCTACCTTAAGTTTTTTAATAAGTGAATTTTGTTAAAGGAAGATTTAAAAAGTACTGGATTTCAGTTAAAATGGATTAGCAGTTCTGGTTTAGAATTTGCTGGGATTAGACTAAAACAGTTTTAGTGAGCCAAGTGCTTATAGTAAGTGGGATATAGTAATAGGCTCCTTGTATCTTAAAGGACTGTCACTGTCTCTCTGCATGTAAGGGAATAAAAGGTACAGAATTACTGAAGTTGGAGAACATTTATCCTGCCTTAAGCTTCAGAGTTTCTGAGTATTGGCTCATAGAAATGAGTTTAGTATCTTCAGTAGATGAGCTGGACAAAACTGTGTAGTAGCTCTAATTAAGACCACTGATGACTGTAAGAATGTTGTGAGAATAAGCTACTTTAATTGTTTGTGTCTGATTTCATATTCACAAGTAGGAAATACTTGGTAACAGTGAGAAACTCCATCTGGAAGAAGATACCAATGTGTTAATTGGTAATACATATAAATAACTGTTATGAATCCTCCAAATACATGTATCCACAAGCTCCTGCTGGCCTTTTTGTAACTTCCAGGTTGATTCCAAATAATTAGTTTTAGAATGCGTTTGAATAGTTTTTTTTCTTTATACTTGTATTACTGCTTCCTTTATTCATTATTTGATCCTTTTGGTGGAAGAGACTGAAATATGACCACACTTCTATTGATATTGGTGGTTTTCATGAACATGGCTATCAACTGTCTCAAATCCAATATGATTTCCTACCCTTGTTAATTCAATTTTTTCGGAATCCATCTTTTTTCCCAGACCCAGATGCTCGGCTTCCATTAGCATAAACTAGCCAGAAAGAAGGAGTTGTATTTTAGGCTGACTGATGTGCTCTTTGAACACCAGTGACCAGCGAGATACAGGCTTTGAAGATTTTGCGAATTTCTCCCTCTATGGGGAATATAAGGAGGGATGCTAAGGCTAAATGTGGAGGCAGAGTCTTGTAAGCAGAGATAATCTGCTGAAGTAGCCTACAGTCTTGCCCTACATTCCCTTGCTATGAATATAGAAAGGAAGGGAGGTTCTTAATGCAGCCACTTGGAAAATACTCCCTTAAAAATGGAGCAAAGTTACCCTCATAGGGAATATGAACAAAAGCATTCATACGAAGTACTTCTTTGTGTAGCACTCTCAGGAAAAACTTGCTTATGCTCGCTCAGCTTTATTATCCTCAGTCTCCTATTCAGCTCTGCATGGATTATCTGTTGCTGTTTTGGATCGTGAAACTGGAGACAGCCTCCACTGCAATCTTACCTCCTTTGCAGAAAGTTGGAGACAAGCAGTTACAAACAAAACCAGTTTTTCCATCCCCTAAAGTCTAGAGTAAAGAGTGAATTCTGTTCCAAAGGACCAAATCTTTGGCTGGTAACCTCAGTACATCCTCCACTATTCTGGAAGATATATCACCTTAGCTTTGCCAAATGGCAAATTGTTGTGTGGTAGTCTTTGTGCTGTTTAAAATTTGAGAAGCTGAGTATATAAGGCTTCCTTATTTGATAGTTAATTTGTTTCTACACTCCCCCCCACCCTTTTGCTTTTTTTTTTTTAATTAAAAAGCCTCTTCCCAAGCCTTTAGTCTGGCTTTTTCTACCTTTGTGTATGTCTCCACTTACCTTTTTAAGATTTAGGGGTAGGGTTCAAGACTGAGAAAGAGCTGATGAAACATTAGGAAGGCTAGTTCAGAGCAGTCCCTTATACAAAAGTAAAAGCATGCCAAATGCTCACTTTGCCTCTAATCATTATCATTAGCCAGAAAAGAACATGAAGCCTGTAAACTAAAATTCTCATACTCTCTATTCTCAGAGCTCTTGAATGTGAATGACAGAAGTTTTTTTCCGATTATTATTGTCATTACTCAGATGGCAACAGTTGTGCTGGGAAATAAATACTTTTGAAATACTGTGAAACAGCCAGGAGTACTGTCCAGCTTGCAGCTGATTTAGGGCTTTAGTAGTAGCTACTTAACAGTAGCTGTAAAGTTACTGTCTGGAAGTTGAATACATAACAAGCTGTGTTGCAGAGATTAAAAACCATGTATTTAGAGTGAATTGAGCTTCATTTGTCTGTATTTAGCCCAGAGGTGGTCAAATGGAACCACCTGCAGGTGCAACAGAAACTGGATGATTACCTCAGATTTCTCAGTGTAGTAATTATCTAGTATATATTTCTGTGCTTTAAGAATATTATTCCTGAATAAAATAATTACACATTTTGATGGCAAATCTGGTGAAGAATGGAAAGACTCAACACTGTAACCTATGTTTACTAGGTCAGGAACATTGTGTTAGCAAGTCTTGGGTTTTGGCCATTTTGGGATATATAGGTCAAAAATGTCACATGAGATAGGTTCAACACTTTGAATATTTAAGTGTTTAGACGCAATAAGACAAGCTCAAAATTTCTTTTTATTCTTAGCCAATGCTTTGGGGACTTTTGTGGACCTGATTCCTAACTTTTCAGCCCTTGAAGCTGTAAAAACTTAAATGTTTACGTCTTTTATATGTAGCTGTTCTCTCATCTTAAAGACTACCTTAGGGCCGGAAATTCTCTTGTTAGAATTCTGCACTGACAGTGCAATCTTAGAGCAGAAGCTAGAAGAACGAATGTTGGTTTAGGCTTTCTCAGCTGACAGAAAAGGATGTCTGCTTTCCTATAAGGCATTTGCTACATGGAAAAGAACATGGATTTGTTAAAATAGAAAATAGCAGTTCTTTGGCTCTGAGACTTGTTGGCTTACTGTCAAGGCTGTGACATGTCATCATCTCTCCCTTCTCCCTCCCTCATTACATTCCCTGTAATGTTACATTAGCTGGACTGAGCTCTCCAGTGGAAGGATTTGAAATGTGAATTTGAGATTAATCAGTTGCTACAGTGCTTAAACAAGTGTAGATTACTATAACATTGCAAGGCTGTTTTGGAAAATGGTTCTGTAACAAAGCTT
>NW_010539637.1:0-28968 GCF_000687285.1 Phaethon lepturus | reverse complement strand
CTGCGGAGTAGTTTGAGTGCTGTCTACTTTGATTATAGAAAGGATCAAAAAGGAGCAGACAGAAAAAAAAATTTAAGTTAAACTGAAAATTATACTAAGTCTTATTTGTGTGTCTATATCTTAAAAATGAATCTTTAGAAGTACTGAATGATGACCTTCCTTGTCAAAATCGGAGTAGAGATCTTGGTAAGGCTGTTCCTTTCTGAATCACTAGAGGTGAGAGGGATTTGGTATACTTACACTTGACAGTTTCTTTCCTTTATTCTCAAGTGCTTTGTCAGACTATTGTAAACTTTGTTTTCCACGGTGGGATTTGAAATGACTGCAGTGATGTCATGCAAGAATTCCACTTTGGGTAAATAATTTAAAGCTCCGAGTCATTGTCTACAAAATAAAAGTATTTTCAATGTCAATGCGAGATAAATAATTAACAAACCAAAGCAAATCAGAAAAAAAGCCTGAAGATTACCTGGTCATTAAAAAATGAACTAGGGGAATAATGTGGCTTAACAACTTTTGTCTTTAATGTAACCCATTGATAAATGTATTGAAAAGAGTTTCAAATAACTTAGGAATTACATTATTCATTTAGTTTAAAATGCTGAAATGTGATTTAAATAGCTTCTATCCTGGTTGTGTAAACTGAACAAAATCTGTCTCGGGCAAATGACTTCAATGCAAGCTGTCATTTAACCTTCTCTTCCTCTCTTTAAAAGACTATTTATATTAACAAAAAAAAAAAAAAAAAAAAAAAGCCTTACTTTCTTTAGTTTGCAAAAGGAACCTGCCATATGAGAACTTGCAATAAACTGATGAACTGACATCTCCCTGAGTCTTAAGATAAACTGCTTGAATGCTTTCGTTGCATTAAAAGGGAGAAAAGAATAGGTGACTTTCAGATGACAGACACCCCGGAGACAGAGGTTCCCTGGAGAGCTACCTCAAGCCGATTAAGTAAAAGAATTACTGTAGGGAACATCATACAGGAAAGCATCCAAAGCCAGAGAGAGGTTTTTATTTGTTGGACAAAGGGAAGAATGGCTCTAATATTGCTGCCTTGATGCCATTCCAGCAGGAAGCTCCTTCTGGGGAAAGAGGAAGGTAACCCATTGACATCCCTGGAGGAATATCTAGTGTATTTGGATTCTCTAGGATTAATTTAATTAAAAAATTATTTTATTTCTGTGATTACAAATTGAATGGCATGGATTTACCAGAAGCTTTTCTTCTTAGATCATGGGAAGGATTATGTTACTGGGATGTGTTTGGGGATAACGTTGACTGGACATGCGCATTTCAGGTGGAAGGAAATCAGAGTCTTTCAGGTCATGTTGATATGGTGTATCAGGACAGTAAGAAACAAGGCAGAAGTCACCATGACTTGGTAAAAGTTTGAGACTCCAAGAGATGGTGATTTTTTAAATTTTTGTTTTAGTGTGTTGAGCAGACTTTTTCCTTAAGTACATAGTTATTTTTCCTAATTCTGTATTACATAATTTGTTTATAAACTTACTTACATCTCCTGAAACTTGTCATTTTTTTTCATTCTTCTTTCAGCCAAAAATGCTGCATGCAGCTATTCTGAAGGTGCTGGTTCTAGATGGTGAATCAGTCTATACCTTAACTTCTCATCCTATTTTGCTGCTTATAGCCAGGATAATCCTTGTGAATTCAAGACACAAACTTGCATCTCTCCAGGTAAGAAATATGTCACTAATGATTAAGACTGCCAGCTACTCATTAATTGGTTCTCTCATTCTTTTTTTCATACCTCATTGAATCAGTATAATTTCCATTTCTTTTTCTGTAGCTCTGAGGTTTTTGCCTCTAAGAAACCGTTCAGACGAAGTGATTACAAGTAAACACAAGTATCATTTTCTTAGAGATATTTTTTCACAGTCTTCCCAAAAGAGAAGAAAGATGTCTTCATTACTTGGAAAAATTAGAAAATTTAATAGGAAGCAACTTTTTAAAAAGACACATACTTTGTGACATTATTTGAGGGAGGGCGTGGGGGAATGCCCTATAATGCAGCATACATATACTATGTCCTTTTTAACAAACTTTGGGATACTGTTAACCATTACTGTATGAATCCTGAGCAATGAGTTCTAGATGCCAAGAAAGTCCTTTCTCTCTTTGTCGCTGTTCTCTACCTCTTTTGCAGGCATCCATGTGGAGGCTACCTTAATTCTCTGTTGTGCTTGTACATTAAAAACAGGACGATGTGATGAACCTCTTGAGAGGTTTTTTGTCTCTACCTCCTTTGTAGTTTAGCAGCAGGCTGGTTGGTAGCAGGATTCTCTGGAACTGCGGGACTTTTAACAGCAGCAACTTCGCTTTATTGCATTCCAGTTGAACAGAATTTGGCTGGAGATCAAAATGCCACATGGTCCCTCTTTATGCTTGGCTGACAACATCCATTCCCAGCTGGGTCTTTGTATGAGTGATGAATTAAGCTGTGTGGGAGATGTTGGCTGTACTGCATTTCTGGAAGCCAAGCTCTTCCATCGTTTTCCCTGTTATTCACAGATGAGTGCTGTTGAATTTTAGCAATTGGGTCAGTCGGGGAGGCAGAAAATGTACCTGGTATAGAGAATTCCCTTGCTGCCTCCCCTCAGATTGACGTAATGGGGGGCATTTTACTACTCAGTGGAGGTTCAATTACTTGTGGCTACGTCATGTTTGGATAGTAGTTCAAAGGCAGCGACTGGTAAAAACTACTTTCATCAACAGGTCAGTGTAGCAATTAAAGCTTCCCATTCATTCCCATTTCAGCTTGATTCAAAGGAAGTCTCTTAATATCTTTGCTTCTTTAAGATTAGTGCAAATAAATTTAACAAAGGGTACAATACTCTGAAATACATTATCTAAAACGTTAATAAAGCCCTGTTTTATTCAAAAACGCTACTGTATGTGGAAGATTAAATGCTTAAAAACCATCCAACAATGCTTAACTTGGCTCCTAAAAAACTGACATTGCTGATAACATAGTATACAAAGCTCACCTGGCTTACCTGAAACTTTTTATAAATATATTCTTTCTGATTCTAACATTTATGAGTGGCAAGCATCAGGCCTCAGGAAATTGTGTCATTAAGCTGGATACTCAGTTGCATGGGAAAATGAATACTTCGTTATATAAAGCTAAACTGAAGTAATTTGAAACTTATTTAAATTGCCCTTAGGTTTCTAAATAACTGATGAACTATTGGGATTTGACCTTTTTCACAAAGTCTGTTGTTTATGTGCTTTTACTCTGTTCAGCTTGATATCAAAAGTCATCTTTCATTGCTTTTTGAAATAGATGCTATTATTCTTTTTGATGGTTCCTTTCTAGGGACATTAGTCAACTATCTGTGATTTAGACGTTTTTGCTTGAATACGGTACAGCCTTTAGGTCAGTCTGATGTAAGCATACTTGTATAAAAAGTTCAGAGCATAGGTGCCTCTCAGAAGCACTCGGACATCTGTTTCATAGAAGATGATTGGTGTGCTAACAGTAGCGGAATAACTACTAATCACTAGAGCCTGTCTAGAGGTATGCCCTACATTCACATATGATAATCTCAACTATAATTTTGAGAATAGAATATTGTATTATAATTAGCTTTTCCATGCATTTCCACTTGGTGTAGCTAGAGAGGGATCACATATGCTGGGGAACTTACGTTTTGTGTACACAGCTTTCTAAAATCGGGTATTTCCTAAGCTGTGATTCAGCTCTGCTATAGAGCAGTTATTTAGTTCAGTAATGTATTTGCCTTTCTGAAATTCCCCATACAAACATTAATACTTTCAGTTGTGATTGTAAGGTGTTCTCATGAGCAGTTCTGGTCCTCTTCTGCATCTCTTGGTCATCTTTTTACCCCCATCTGAAGAAATAAAGATTAAACAGAACAGGAAAAAATGCATAGAAGGGCAACACTGGATGATCAGAAACACTGAATGGCTCCTATACAAAAAGTATCTAAATAGTTTAGGACTCTTCAGGCTGGAAAGACTACTGAAGAGTGAGATCATGGCTGTCTATTAAAATCATGAATGTGACATGAAAGGAGATAAGTAGGAAACAGCTTTTGTGGAACTCCAAAATAAGCACACACAAATATTTCTTCTATCTTCTGTTCGCAGAGTTTCTTACCAGGTTGTGGTCCTAAAGATTTGCAGGGTTCAAAGAGCAGCTAGAGATATTAACAGAGGAAAAGTCCATCAGAGTCTTAGAGCACTGTAAAGCTGCTTGAATATGTTCATCTTTATGCTAGTTTAGTGCTCACTTTCTATACAAAACAGCTATTTTGGTTGGTTTTATATTTTTTAGAAATTAGAATCAAATAGATTATAAAACCTGTATTTTAAAGCCACTTACCCTTTTTAAAAAATTATCTATACTTGTTATTAACTTGAAGTATCCATATTTTTTCTCACAGACATTGTCTTGGTGGACTCTAAGATGTGTGAATATTCACCAGCAGTTGTTAGAGGACAGATCACTTGAGCTGCTTACTCTTGCTCAGACCTGTATAAAACAAGGTATGTTTCTAATTACTCAGTTTATTGACCTACAGCATCAGTTGCAAGATATCATGGGGGACAGAAATTTGTAGGCACAACTCTTGCAACATGATGCTCTTCAGATGCTTATGTAACTACAGAGAGTAGAGAGGGAACAGAATTCACTTAAATTGACATGGACTTTTATGGCATATGCTATTTTCCAGACTCTAAGATGAAAATGAGAATATGTGATTGCAGACAAAGGCTTTTTTCCCCCCCGTGCTTAGCACTTTTAACTTACCACAAACTCTCTTGAAGCCATTCTGTACTGTTTTCATTCCTTATTTAACTGAGCTTATTTTGGTTTGAAAAGGGAACGTCATTGTTCTTCTGTATCTTCATGGGGGGAGATAAACTTTTTTCCCTATTTTCTCTATCCCTACCTAAGTATTGAGATTTGTTACCCCTCTGCATTATATGTAGAGAAAATACATAACTTAGTTCCAATGTTGTCTAATATACATGCTGATGTATACAAAAGCATAATGTAGAAAGTTAAAATGTCGAATGTAATTATATTGCTTGGGATTTTTTTTTTTTAAGAGGAACAAACTCTTGTATAGACCATTAATATAATTTGCTACAGCAAAGCTGGAAAAAGGAGGCAAGCTGTTAGGTACATTTGCCCCTTACCAGTTAGCTAAAGATTCTTCATTTAACTTCACAAACCTGAAATTTCCAACCAATTGCATGCAAGAAATTTTGTATTGCATTTAGAGATGAGTTGTCATGTATGTTTTATTTTGACAAAGGCAGCAATCTTAAATGCCAAAGTTTCAACTCTCCCCTCTCCTACCACACCTTAATGGAGTTTTTTGGATCTGAACCATATGTAGGTTCAGGCCATTAAAATTATATGTGAAATATGAAGTGGGTTTTGGCCTTTGAAGAACGTCCAAATAGATGTTAGATGTAACATCTAGATGTAACAAAGATGTTAGTACAGTAATGAAATTGAGTAGAGGATTTTACTGGGTCATCTGCAGTGAAGAAGCAACTGACTTAATGCTCTTACTGGATACTAGACTGGAGTGGAAGGGCTTTGTTGCAATTGACGTAAACTATAATTTTTGTGTTTCTTCAATACTTTATTAGAGAAATTTGAACTAACTTCTAGAGTTATCTTGCACAGCTATGGGAATCAAGATTAAATTCTACTTATTCTTTTAAATTTTTTATTTCTTGGAAAGTTGGAAGTGTTGCTGATTTGATGGACATATTAGAAAGTAATTGACAGGTATAGTTCAAGCACATTGTGATAAATTTGTTGGTATATTAATTTATAGGCCAGGGACTGGGGTTAGGGGTTGGACTTTAACAGGTACAAAGAATGAAATCTAAGTTGCATTTTTAATTTGCAAATTAAATTATAGAAAATTGAGTTTTACTTCAAAAATGGGTGTTGTCAGTGTGGTGGGGTTAGTCTTACAAGTTTAGCCTGTTTAAATACTTGTACTGAAAATAAAAATACCTTAAAATGTGGATTCCAAGGTATGTTGTAAAAGCTAATCTCCCACCTACTTCTCATAGCCATTTTAAGAACAGAGAGGCATAGAGGTAATAACTCTTCCAGAGAGAGTTATTTTCCTTAGTTTGATGGTTAGGGGTAAGTTTTTTGAGACAAATTTGTTGTTGCTCAGTTTTAATGTAGTAAGGCTTGAATATTTGTGTGTTAGGTTGTACAGCTCTTCCAGAATGTGTATGTTCTAAATGTTTACCTAAAAATATTGTGGTGGGTTGACCCTGGCTGGATGATAAGTGCCCACCAAGCCGCTCTGTCACTCCCCTTCACAGCTGGACAGGGGAGAGAAAGTATAATGTGAAGCTTGTGAGTCAAGATAAGGACAGTGAGAGATCAGTCAGTAATTAGAGTCATGGGCAAAACAGACTTGGGAAAAAATGAATTTATTGAAATCAAATCAGAGTAGGATAATGAGAAATAAAACCCAATATTAAAAAACACCTTCTTCCCACCCCTCCCTTCTTCCTGGGCTCAACTTCACTCCCGATTGTCTCTACCTCCTCTCCCTGAGCAGCACAGGGGGACAGGGAATGGGGATTGTGGTCAGTTCATCACATGTTGTCTCTGCCGCTCCTTCCTCCTCAGGGGGAGGACTCCTCACACTCTTCCCGTGCTCCAGTGTGGGCTCCCTCCCACGGGAGACAATCCTCCATGAACTTCTCCAACGTGAGTCCCTCCCACAGGCTGCAATTCTTCACAAACTGCTCCAGCCTGGGTCCCCCAACAGGGCGCTGTCCTTCAGGAACAGGCTGCTCCAGCCTGGGTCCCCCATGGGGTCACAAGTCCTGCCAGCAAACCTGCTCCAGCCTGGGCTCCTCTCTCCACAGGGTCACAGATCCTGCCAGGAGCCGGCTCCAGCGTGGGCTGCCCATGGGGTCACGGTCTCCTTCGGGCATCCCCCTGCTCCAGTGTGGGGTCCTCCACAGGCTGCAGGTGGAGATCTGCTCCAGCATGGAGCTCTGCTCCAGCATGGAGCTCCATGGGCTGCAAAGGGACAGCCGGCCTCACCATGGTCTTCACCAGGGGCTGCAGGGGAATCTCTGCTCCAGCACCAGGAGCACCTCCTGCCCTTCCTCCTCCGCTGACCTGGGTGTCTGCAGACTTGTTTCTCTCATGTATTCTCACTGCTCTCTCCAGCTCCAGTTGCCGTTGCCTTTTTTTTTACCACCTTAAATGTTATCCCAGAGGTGCTACCACCATTGATGATGGGCTTGGCCTTGGCCAGCAGCGGGTCCGTTTTGGAGCCAGCTGGCATTGGCTCTATGTAATACAAACCCAACACAAATATCTGTAAATTTTATATTATGAAATAAGTGGTGCTGGTATGCCTCATTCAGATAAGGAGGGTTAATGACATATGCTTGCAATATTTTTTTTTTTTAAAAGCTTATAAACTGTAAATAGTCTTCTGTTCATTTTTAGGTAATTTTTTTGGTATTTTGAGTATATGTGTTCTGTAGACACACCGTGTCAAAGATACTTAGATGCCAGTGGTTTTGCAGTTCTATTCAAGTACTGCAATTCTTGTTTGACAGAATAGTTTTAGTATTTTAACTCTGGAGAATGCAGAGCACATGAAAACATTTTTGGGTTCTGTTACAGAGATAAAATCCGTAATAGAGAAATTTGTAGCATATTTATGTAACTTATTTTTTTTCTTCTTGGAAATACTTAAAAACTTGGAACAAAGCTGAAAGAGAAGTAATCATAAAATTAGTTTATATTCATTGACTAGATGATACTGGGTAGAGATAAGTAGTTTGTGCAGCTCTCATCTGTGTAGAAGATGCTGCTGCATATGCGCAGACACTAAACAAGTACTAAGATGTCTATTTTCAGTGACCTGTTTTGAGACTCCTTGATATGGTTTTCAGAGAAGATGGTGTAAAGTACACTTGAATCTGTCGTGAGTTTTTCCAGGCAGGTTTTGCTGCCTCTAACAGTTTATTTACTTTCTAATTAAAGCCATCTGGTATTTCAAACAAGTACCTTCATATTCCATAAAATAAATACTTAATAAACATTTCAAATAGTCTTTGATTAGGGCTCGAAAAACCCACTTGCTTATTCTGTATCAACTTGACTAGAAAACTGTCTTAATTACTAGAGAAAAAGACCTTCAAATTCAGGAGGAATTCTCTTTTCTATTTAAAATGTGTTATGCTCAAGTATAAGGTCAAGGTCATCACCTGAACAGAAGACAGCTGCAGTGATTCCCTGCTGTTCTGAAGCAGCTGTTGTACAAAACCAACAGGGCTCAGCACAGTTTCCCATCCGTTTGGCCTTGTGCCAAACATGATGAGATGTCTTAAGTTTGGGACATTGCTGCTTCTGTGCAGCTACGTCAGTAGTAATGATGTGAGGCTTTCCCCAAAGGTCCTTGAAGTCTCGAATGCCTAAACTTATCAAGTTCTGTGATTAGCACTGTAAGTAAATGATAAATAGTAAATTAGATAGGGAGTGGTAAGACTGTTTCTTAGTGTGTTGCTTCAGTTCATTATAGCAGTATATATGGTTTTAGCACAAGTAATTTTATATTCAGATCATTGAAACTTGTTACCTATGGAAAAAATCAAGAAGTAACATATGGTTATAGACTATAAGTTGTTTTTTTTCTTTGTAATTGAATCAAAATCATTCGGTTGGAAAGCTGCATTTTTGTGCTGTTTCTACATGCATACCTGCACATTCAGTATCTTGTAAGCTTTGTTGCACTGACAGTGGCCCTTCAGGATTTAGTGGCTCAAACTACACTAAAGAGTCAGTGTAAATCTGTTTGCATTTGTGTAAAACCCTCAGTGAATTTTTCAGTGCTTTTAATAACACCTCATAGAAAAAAAAAATTATTTTTTCCTCATGTCCTTTGGGAAACCACCAGAATGGCATTGTATATGTATTTTGTTAGAAGGGCAGATGTTTTACGGTCCTATGGGCATTATTCTCTTTTTTTAAAGAGACAACGTGTTTAATGATAAATATGGACAAAAACATTAAAACCTCAGGTCATTTCTTGATGAAGAGTATACATTACTCAGATGTGAGGTTAACATTCATCTGACTTTCTGAGTTTTGAAGTAATATGTTTGAAATAGGCTTTGTGTTAAAAGCGGTGATTAAATGCCACAGACTTTGGTTTTAAATAGTTGTAGTCTCTTTAGAGGTGTTTTTTTTTTTTTTTTAAGGATTAAGTTGTAACCTGCTGCATTCTCTATCCGACATTAACTGAAAACCATTGGAGTAATATTTTTAAATTACCCATTTGCTTTCATTAAACAAAATCACTAAATTCAGACTTTGAAAAAAGTTAAGTTACAGACAGGCTTTATCCATGCAAATTCTTACTTACTGAATTAAAAAAGAATGTTATAATACTTGTTTCTTTTCTAGCTGTGTAAAAATATATAGAAAGCTGCTAAGCCTGAACATTAATTGAAAGATTTTGAGGATTAACAAGTGCTCAAAAAAAAAAAAAAAAGCCTAGGAGGTTTAAACAAAATCTGTTCAGGCTGGGATTGACTGCCAATGTCTAAATTCAAAAGTCATAGGAAAATGTTTAAAAAATCCTTTATAGTATTAGTTTTTTGTGTAGTAACACTTTTTACTTATCTTTAAAGCATGCTTGAAAAACTAAGCATCCATTAAGTAACACAGCATCTATGTTAATCTTGGGTACCAGTCTTTTTAGGTACTGTGATGCCGTGAGCTTTGAAACAATGCTATTATGTAAATATCTGTGGGCAAAATAAATAAAGCACAAAGCAAAAAACACTTCCATTTAAGAATAATTCACATGAATAGTTTTCAACTTAATAGTTTGTATTTTACTATGCAAGAATATTCTTTTGTCATTTTGTATTTTGATAGGTAGAATTTAAATATATAAGGAATACAAATGCTTCTATGCTGGATTAAAAAATATCAAGTCTTCTTTCCTAAAGATTTCAGATTTACTTATGAAGTTGTTTTCTCCTGTTCAGATGGAGAACATGACCGTTATCAGTCAGCAAATCAGTAATTATAAAAACAAACAAAAAACCCACACGCAAACAAATAAAAACAAAAGACACATGCAAAGAAACAAATAAACAAATAAAAACCCTGAAGAGTCCTAAGTTCCCATTCAGTGCTCGATCTGCTGGTGAAACTTTCTCATTTGAAGCCTGCTACTTAAGGAAGATATTACCTCAGTCCTGTAGTCTGAGTTCCTATGTTCTTTAGCAGGACCAAGACAGGGTTGTTTATGTCCTGCAAGAGTGATATATCCCAATTCAACTTTGCCTAAAATATAAGAGATGATCAAACTTTTGTTTTTTCTAGTAGTAATACTTAGATATAAAACTTGAAAAATAATGCTTTATGCGCAGTGCATGTCTTCTATACACTGACTGTGGATTTTTAAATGTGTGGAGGTGTAAAGAACAACAGGTCTGCTTTAAGCATAACAAACTTTTTCTCCTGGTGTTTTACATGTTTTGTTTGGGTTTTTAAAATATCATTCTCCTGGACTGCATCCTCATAGCCTTTTTTTTTTATTTGCAGTGACAGAAGCAGAAACTTTGTTCACGGGTGGTGAAAGCTGGCACTTAGCAATTCAGTTCCATCTTGAGTGCGCCTATACATTTTTGTATTACTATGAGTATAAAAAAGCTAAAGAGTGTTTCAATGCAGCTAAAGACATAACAAAACTGCAGATTACTCTGACAGGTAAGTTCCTAATCATCCCTTATATTGGTGTCTGAGCAGCTGTAGTATTACAAACCTTCCTTCCTGTGTTTCATGTCAAATTCTAGGTCTAGTTGTCTCTGTTGTGGGACTCATAAAACTAGTTGGTGTCATGATGAATAACTTCAGAGACATTTATAAAGAAGTCTGCATGATGGTTTGCAGTCTTTCAACTTCTATGCCACTAGCCTAGATCTAGTCCATGTAAATAGCATTTAAAAGTCGCTTCCAGGACTGTTGTTATCACAGGAAATAAGTAGAAAAGTCAAATTCTGATGAACAGAAATATCACGGATTCAATCGCTATGAAGACTTTGTCCTTTCTGAACCTATTCTTTGGAGTCAGGCAGATGAGATTGCTGCACTTGTAACTTAATTTAAAATTACATTTATATATATGGGACTGTTTTGTCTAGCTGGTCCTGCTAGGTAATCAAAATGACATAAAATGCACATATTTCTGTGTGAGCACTTTTGATTGTGCCTGAGCAGAAATGCAAAAAACCTTTATACAGTTTTTTTCTATAGCCTTATTAGTGGATTCTATAGGCTTATTAGTGGAAAGGACTAAGGATAAGGAACTGAAACTTGCAGTCTCCTTACTTATTACACCACTGTATATCACAAGGCTAGCTGTTCCTTTATATTTAGATAGGAGCTGCAGCTGCCTCTGCTTATATCCTGAGTCAGTTTAATATTTTCATTAAAAAATAACGAACCAAAATGAAAACTCAAACAACTGTTGTGGAACTCTATGCTAATTTTTTTAAAGGTTTTTAAAGGTTTACTTTTGAAAAATCTCGTAATGAAAATCTTGTGCATAATGTTTTTGCATAGCTATAAATTGATTATATTCAATGGTATCTGCTTAAAACATAAGAATAATTTCCATATATTTGTTCAGAGGCATTCCATGCATTTCAGCTGATCCTTACCCTTTTTTCCTATGTGCAACAACATGTACTGTGATGTGTTCCATGTGTGTCATGTACTGCAAACTTGCTATTATAAGGTAGTTTTGTTTAAAATTAACCTATATTTTTCTTGTTTTTATTAAAAACATCAGTGCCTGTGATGATACTCAAGCTATAAAAATTTTATTAACTAAGAAGTAGTAAAATCAAAGTGGCAGGTATATAGTCGGTATATATCAGTATATTCACTGATATTCCTCAACTTACAGCTACATGTTGGATTTTTTTTTTTCCCCATTTAAAGGACATCTTTAGCTTTTGGATTAATAATTTCCTGAAATGTAGCCTAGGAAAAGAACTCTTGTTTGGATGAGGGGAAAAAAAGTTTGGATGCAGTAGAATTATTTGTATTTTTGATTACTTTACCAAGAGGTTATGCTAGTCCCACAGAGAGATTGTGGTGATATGGTCTCTTGGAAAAAATGTTGTGAAACTCCTAGAAGTTCTGTGGTTTATCTCCATAAATCTATTAGATTAAGTATGAAGGATGTCTAACCTGAAGGCAAATGAACTGAACTGAACATGTGGGAATTGTTGGCATTCTAGATAAATTCATTTGACATGCATGTTTTGGCTAAATGAAAGGAATGTTACATCATCAAAAAAGACTTTGCTTTAATGTAAAAATTCAACCTCTAGCAAAGACATTTTAAAGACTTTTGGAAGGAATTTCCTTTTTAGGAAAAGATTTTCAGATGTTTTTATTCTTTAATGGTTCTACTCCTTAGTAGTTGAACATTTTATTACATCATGGAAATATATGCTGTTCTTAGAGAGAATTTAGAACCAATATTTTCCAAAATTATTTTTAAAATGTGTGAATAAATCATACTTGTTTTGACTTGTGTACTTTCTCAAGTCCCATTAATCCAGGTCTGTGCTATATTCATAATTTATTAAAAAGCATCCTTATTTCCCTCACAATGAGTCACAACCATCAATAACCCCACAAAACATTTCCCAATAAGAGCAGATTGTGGTCCTTCTTGCATATAAATTTACTAAAATGAAGGGTGGTAATCCAAAATAAATTTAAGATCAGATCTGGAGGATTAATAATGCCGAACTCTGAGGTCTGCATATTGTCTGCTTGTTGTTTTCATGCCTAGTAGTGCCTCCCTGGGAACTTTTAATATGGAACAGAAAGTAAAGTCTCTGTGTAGATTCTCTTTTGTGAGGGTATGTGGTGGTATAAAGCAAGCAAATTTTTCCCCCAGCTTAAACAGATGTGATATATATTTTCCAAATACAAATGATTGTTTTGTCCCTGTAATAGTCAAGAATTCTTTGCTTAAAAAAATGGGGTGGAGGGCTGTGTGCATCTCAGAGCATAAACAAATCACAGTTTCTGGGTGGTAGCAAGTAACTTTATTGGTAATCAGCATAACTGTGCAAGTGTTTTGTTCAGCTCTTTAAGCAGTAAGACATAATAGGAAGTGAATTAGAGCATAATGATTATTAAGGATTATTAAAATTGAGAATTGAGTGTACCATGTAAAATTAGTATGAATCATTACCCAGCACTTCTGTCTGTGTGTGTTTCTATTCTCTGCAGTGTGCCTTGCAATTTTAAGGTGACATTTTTAGAACCTTTTTCATTTCTTCATGAATCCGTAACACAGGGCTTTCCCATTAAAAGGAGTGATTGGCAGAAAAGGAGAAATCAGTTTAACTTCTGGCTTCCCTACTGCTCTGTTTCCATCTCTAGGAAGAAAAGGGGATGACCGCTATTTCTGTGCTAGTACCAGGTGATTATCACTGACAATGGCCTCATCCTCAGGCCTTTGTCACATGAGCAGTCAATCATCTTTACCTCAAAGTTTTTACGTCCTGCAAAATTTTCAAAACTATAATGAGACTAAGAACTTTACTTGATCTGAATTCGTTCTGAAAAAGTAACAGTGGATCAACATTCAGTCCTCCGTTTCTGTTATTTGACTTTCACAGTTCAAGTTATCTGAGCATTGTAACATAAGTAATAATAAGCAAGCAAACCTCCAAATTTTATAGAGTAATTTTTAGCTCTGTTTTGGCTCTGGTTAGGATTCTATTATTTTAAATTCCTGTCCTGGAATTGTTCTGTGAGTTCTTTGATTTCAACTTGCAAACAGGTTGCTAACAGAAGAACAACAGACATATTTTACTTTTCAGTTTGCTATAAATGTCAATTGTCACCCTAAAAACTAGTAAAAGTTGTCTAAGGGCTCAATAAAGAACTGAAGAAACAACACTGAGAGCAATTTCACATTGTGCATTCCGAATATTGATTAATTCAGTAGAGAGCCTTCATTGGTTTGCTGTTTCACTCTCTCCCATGCTACTTTTACAGTATCTTATGTGCTGTACTATGGTAACATCATGTCTGTGATCCTTCTTCATAGACCTAAGTCTTCAAATGAAGATTTGAAATATTTAAAATGATGGCCTGTAAGATGATACGGGATTTTCATTTGCCTAAATGTCTCCATGTTGTCATTAACTTTTAGCAGGCAAATCAATTGTTCATGGTTTATTGCTAGGGAATAAGTAAGGAAGTGATGAAACGATGATTTTGAGTTTTCAAGAGACAATATGGTGGTTTCTGGGGAATTTACCTAAAAGTGGCTCTGCAAGACCTACCTACTGTGTTTGTATTTTTGTAATATGTATTTCTTTGTATGTCACAGCTAGCAGTGAGAACGTATGTAGTTCACTGCAAAGAGATCAAGCAGAGTTAAACCACTGCTAAATTTTATTGGTTAATTCTCAGTGTGTTTCTCATTTTGTGGGTTTTTTGGGGTTTTTTGGTTTGGTTGGGGTTTTTTTTTTTTTTTACATTTTTTGTGAGCAACTTTCTGGTGTATGATGCGATTACTGGGTTTTAGTGTTCATTGATACTTATATTAATTTTCTGTAGGTGCTTTGGGGAAGAGAACACGGTTTCAGGAAAAATATGTTGCACAGCTTATTTTGGATGTGCAAAGAACAAATGAATTCCTTCTTCCTCATAGTGAACTAAGTCCAGCTCCAACACCTCTAGAAAACTTAACAATGGTATGTATTTGAGAAGAATTCCTTTAACTTCTTAAAATTAAAATGTTCTGAAGCTTCTCTTTGGTGTCTGCAAGGAAAAAGTGTGTGGTGCCTAGGATAAACTTACTTATGATTTCTGAAAGTTTTTTGAAAAGGTGTGGGGCAGTCATTTGCTTAATATTAAAGAACATGGGGTAAAATAACATGTGACTGCAAGACAGATGTAACTACTCAACTAAAAGCATGTTTGCAAATATGATCTTCTACAGTTTATGTATTAATTTCTTGTGACTAAGAATGATGGAGTTAGGAAAACAGACGAGAGACAGATTTTCAAAATAACCTGCAAGGCATCATAAAAACACACATATTCCTAAGGACTCAGAGACATGCTTAGTAAAAGTGTGAAGATAGGAAATTGGTCTAGGTATTCCTACTGGCATGAATTATGTGACTTGGCCCTACTGATCTTAAACGTGTGCATGATGACTTCAATTATAAATTGCTCAATAACAACTAAATTGTTTCGGGATGGCATTTTTTCCTTATGAGAAGTTCTGGTCAAGATTTTAACTTATTTGAACTTGCTAAAGAAGCCAGAGATAAATGGAGGCATTATGGTCCAAGATTTATTCTTCAGGTTGGAGAGCCTTTCTTAAAAAAAGGTTATGCCTTGATAGACTTCTAGGTCAAGCAGGAATCTTAAGCAAAAGAATTTGACAATACTGCTCTATTTCTAAAATGAATGCACAAATATCTTAGGAGACTATCCTAGCTTTTTTGCTTGTCCATTAGTATGTCCTTAAGTGTTGTATTCAATTTGATGAAAAGAGATTGACTGCATATATGTCACAATTTGTGCTTAAGATAGAACTATGTATAGCAACCCATTTAAGGATAGTGAGAGTTCAGGGGAGGCCACTTGGTGAATGCCGAACTTAGTTGCAGACTTTAAGATCAACTTACCTAGAACTAAATGATATGATGTGTTGTTCTCAGAGGGTCCCTAACTGGGATATTGTCTGACTTTTTCCCAGTTATTCACAATTTTCTGAAGAATTTGCCTTTGTAGTCTATATATGATAAGGACTTTAATTTGGAATAAAATAATGACAGTTTCAATAAAAATGGCAACGCTTTTTTAGGCTGTAGGTATAAGCTGGAATGAAATATATTATCCTTGCTAACAAAATACTGTGTTTGTATGTCCTTTTAGTGAACAGACCTAAAGCCACTGCGATAAGATTAGCAGGGAGTTTGAGAAAGATATTTCTGGGATATTTGGAACTTTTAAAAATTATTCATGCTAGTGTTATTCACATTTTCCTACAAAAATTTTACTGAATGTATCTTGAAAATAATGCTAGAGAAAGTAAGCATATCTACTCTTTCTGAAAAGTAAAAATGTGATGCTGGAAAGGACTTGAGAAGTTTGGCTATAGGGAGTGAGTTGAGTTTTGTGCAAGTCTGAGCGACAGTGTCATACAATTCTGTCATAAGTTATTTGTGCTGCCTATTAAGGAAAGTTAGGCTTTCTGTTCCCACAGTCTACTTCTGGACACACAAAAAAAAAAAAACACCCCACCAAAAAAACCCACAACAACAACAAAAAAAAGCCAAACAGAACCTTTATTTCTGCATTTCACGTGTGTCAGAAATTCTAGAAAATAGTATTAGTAAAACCATGTGCTGCTTTGAGGAAAAACCTGAGGTATTTCAAGTTCAGACATTTTATTAATATCATGTGTGAGTGTCCTGTAACAGGTATTAGACCAGTCTTGACTAGGTGGACTCCCCGAATCATGTGTGTGTTGAATTACCACTTAAAGGTTTTGGGCATTTACCCCTTTTTCTAGCATGTCTTGATTGATAATGTAGTATCAAAATACAGCTTCATGTAATTTGTCAGTGTTTAACAGTGAGTCCTAGTGTGTCTTTTACCAGATCTGGTCTCAAATTTGTCAACCTAGAGTGTATCTTTAAGTTCTTTTAGCTAAAATTGGAGTTAATGTTATTCTCTGTCTGCCAAAAACTACCAACAACATCATTGCATCCCTGTCTAAGTTTAGGCCAGATGCTTGATGTACCTTGTATACTTTTAAAAGGATGTTCATGGAAAATGCATAGAAGCTAGGTCTTGAAAGGTGCTGAGAATCTCTACAGAATTAACATATGCATATGGAAAGCTAAAAGGACTGTGACCATGCTGTAAAATTATTATAGGGAAATTTTCTTCCCCTCTCCAGTGTTCTTATTTCACATCTGCCCTTTGTAGATAAAGGAAAATAGTCTATTTGTCTAAAGATAGGAATTGACCTGCATGAGTGGAAAAATTCCTAAAAGAATTATAAACCCTGCCAATATGTATAAAGGCCAAGTTGAGACTGGTCATACCTCATGTTCATCTCCTGTTTTGGAGTGCTTTTCTTCTATGGTCTTAAAGTTCTTCCCCTGTTATTGGTCAGTAAGATGACTGAACAAGTTATTTGGATGGCTGGACGGCCGAGCCCAGAGAGTTGTGGTGAATGGAGTTAAATCCAGCTGTCGGATGGTCACAAGCGGTGTTCCCCAGGGCTTGGTTTTGGGACCGGTCTTGTTCAGTATCTTTATTGATGATCTGGATGAGGGGATTGAGTGCTCCCTCAGTAAGTTTGCAAATGACACCAAGCTGGATGGGAGTGTTGATCTGCTGGAGGGTAGGAGGGCTCTGCAGAGGGATCTGGACAGGCTGGATCGATGGGCAGAGGTCAACTGTATGAGGTTTAACAAGGCCAAGAGCAGGGTCCTGCACTTCGGCCACAACAACCCCATGCAACGCTACAGGCTTGGGGAGGAGTGGCTGGAGAGCTGCCCGCCAGAAAAAGACCTGGGGGTGCTGGTTGACAGCCGGCTGAACATGAGCCGCCAGTGTGCCCAGGTGAGCGTCCTGGTTTGTATCAGAAATAGTGTGGCCAGCAGGAGTGGGGAAGTGATCGTGCCCCTGGACTTGGCACTGGTGAAGCCATGCCCTGAATCCTGTGTTCAGTTTTGGGCCCCTCACTACAAGAAGGATGTTGAGGTGCTGGAGCGTGTCCAGAGAAGGGCAACGAAGCTGGTGAGGGGTCTGGAGCACAAGTCTTATGAGGAGCAGCTGAGGGAACTGGGGTTGTTTAGTCTGGAGAAGAGGAGGCTGAGGGGAGACCTTATTGCTCTCTACAACTACCTGAAAGGGGGTTGTGGCGATGAGGGTGTTGGTCTCTCCTCCCAAGTAACTCACGATAGAATGAGAGGAAATGGCCTCAGGTTGTGCCAGGGGAGGTTTAGATTGGGTATTAGGAAAAATTTCTTCACTGAGCGAGTGGTCAAGTATTGGAACAGGCTGCCCAGGGAGCTGGTGGAGTCACCATCTCTGGAAGTGTTCAAAAAACATGTAGACGTGGCACTTTGGGATATGGTTTAGTGGGCATGGTGGTCTTGGGTTGATGGTTGGACTTGATCTTAAAGGTCTTTTCCAACCTTAATGATTCTGTGATTTTGCAATTAAGTGGTCAGTAATTTAATTCCATTAAAAATACAACCAATATAGCAATGTGACTGATTCTTGGACTAGTAGCTGGGTTGATTTCTGGGCAAGTGCTTCCTGCTTCCTTCTGGTGCTGAGCAGTTATGTTATCTCAGATGGCACTAGAAGGAAAACTATTTGCATTTCAAAATAAATATTTGAGATTGTAAATTCAAAGCTTTTCTCACAGGCCAGCTTTCTTCACAATAACTAAATGATGTGAAAGCACACACGTTCAGTTGAACTGATGATGTTCCTGTGAAAGGAAAACCTCAGGCTTGAGGTGATGCATAAGGACTCTTCATATGAAATGGTACATTAGAATAGTTTTTAAAAATTCAGAGCTGTTTTTGTGTTTTGGGGGACTGAGGAATTTCTTTTTAAATCTCTGAATAGAAGTCACGCTTTAAAGCTAGCATACAGTTGCAGTACAGTTCAGTATGATCAATATTCATAGTGAAGTTAAAGCAATTAGTAGTGTTTATACAGGCTAGATTTTAAAGCTTATGTAGACCAGAAGCTGGAAATTTTTAACTAATTGCCTTATAAATTAAATTGTAACTTATGTTACATCTAATGAAGTGGTTCATTATATTAGCACAGTGCTCTCTTCTAAAATCAGTTCAATCTGGAAGTGGTAATTAATCCATATATATGCTAGTGTAGTAAGAGAAGAAAATTGTGTTGTTAAATATGCCTTTAAGAGTAGGAATATCTCTATTATCCCCTTAAAATTAACTTATTTTCTTCACATTCTCTGTCAAATCACAGTTTAGTTTCATTAATATAGTGAAAAAATACTGGTGATGTATGTAGATAACCCACTTGAAAGCATTCCTTTTCACTTTCTGTTTTTCTGTGGACTCTCATTTTGACCTTGACAGTGGAAGATATTAATTGGAAACAACTACTAGGAGGACATTGAAGGGAAATGAATAGGAAGTTTTGAAAAACTTTTAATATAAATCTCACTTTCTCTCTTTAATAGATTATAAAAACTGCTACTGATAGCTAAAAACCAGTAGCACAATAATTGGTTTAAAGACTGCTTTTTTTTTTGTTTGGGTGTTTTGTTTTTTTTTCAGGGGAAGGAGAAATAGTACTACAGCTACCCCCTTCTTGCTTGCAGCTGAAGGAATCTTTTGTTGTTTCCAAACAAACACAAATTTTGTTAACATAGTAATTTACACTTTTCAGCCACAGAGTATATTACTTTCTTCTTTAAGTTAAATGACAGACAGTGAACTTCAGGTAGCATACTCATTTGTAAAAGTTAAACTGAATGCTCCTTAAACGATTTGCTCTAGAGGATATTTGATGGAAAGTCACAACTACTTGTACAGGAGCAAACCTTTTCAGAATATCCCTTCTTGCAGAGCAAGAGCAATATCCCTTCTTACCAGAGCAAAGTGTCTGGAGGTGCTAGCTCAGTGGTTTGGGTTTTTTTATCAGTGTTTCTTTAATTTGCAAAACTCCTTTAAATAAAAAAAAACAACCCAAAACAAAAACACACACAAAAAAAAGAAAGGGTGGAGCAGTTGCCTGTGTAAGGAATTTAACTGTACTGGCAGAAGGCATGATTTACTTACTTGCATTTTGCTGATACTTTAAAAGAAATCCATACATTCCCAGAGGTCCATGGTCACTAGCCTGAAAACCTGCATGTTAGAATAGCATTTAACATTATAGAGACAAGCTGAAACAGATTATATATAATAGAGGAGGAAATTGTTGATAATACTATGAGCAACAATTTGAAAAGCAAAATCCTCTTCGGGCCTTATTTCAGTAGAAATTCAATATTCAGGTAACCTTAAAGATGCTCTGAATGCTGTTTCTTCTGCTTGACAACCAGTATACTTGTAGCAAAAGTGGTTTGGATGATCTTTCCTTCTACTAACTTAGTCTGCTAGTTAGTTATCTTATCATAATCATGGTGAATTACTTTCCATTTTGTAATTTTCTGATGTTTGTATTATCCTTTTTCAAACAAAACTGTATTTTTTCATATTTTGAAGGCAACAGTTTCTCTGCAACTATTCTGATCTATTTTTAAAATATTTTTTCTCCCTCAACAGAATTATGATCTAAATGATGATACAGTACTTAATGAGATAAAATTAGCAGATGCTGATCAGTACCAGGTGCCTGATTTGTGTGCAGAAGAGCTTGCTGTAATACTTGGAATATGGTACGTTAGTATACAGTTACTTAAAATACTGCATGAGTCATTGTGATAATGAAATAACAAAGTGGTGGGTTGATGGGACTTTTTTCCTTCCTTATCATATAGTCTGGCTAAAATGCTAAAAGATTCACATTATAAGTGGGTAGCATTTTCAGTTATCTCAGAGTGAACGTTATGTCCAGTTCGGAATTTCAGCGTTTCGTTAATTGCTGTATTGTCATCCTGGAAGAGCTGCTTGTTCTTTGTGTCTCAGTTTGATTGCAGTTGGCCTTAGCTACCATATGGTGATGACACTTTTTGGTAAATTTTGAAAACATATTTCAGAGTCTGCCATGGTCAGCTTCCTGTGAGTATTGACCATGTCTTTCAAGCAAAACACTCCCCTGCTATCCAGTGCAATGGGAATACTTGTATAAATTCAGAGTGTCTGTTGCTTGTTACAGGCTATAGTACAAAGTCCCTGTGGTTTTGCCCCTAGTTTTTTTTTTCTTCTCCTGGCTTTCAGAAATTCTATGCTACACAGGTTTTGGAAATGGCACAGAAGAGCAAAAAGCAGGTTGAGATTTGAGGATAATAAGCTGGCTGCTAATTAATATCCTTGTTTTCTAATAAAGAAGTACTTTTTCTGTGATGTCATCAGCTAAATGACCATTACCTCACGCAATTTTGTGTGTGATTTGTTTCAGAAGTATTAGTCTGTCGAAGTAAAAATTGTGACTTTGATACAGTATTCATCATTCACACCTCTCAAAGCACTTTTCTGATCTGTGAGTTGCAAAATGATGGAATCTGCAGTACTGCTGAAATATCTTGCCCAAGCCAGAAGGAGGCCAGTAGCCTAACAATGAGTGAATCCTAGTTCTCAAGTCTCAGACTGGTGTTTTCTCTGCAGAGGCACATAGATGTTATCCAGCAATAACAGGCCAGCAAAAAGCTAGTGAGACAATTCAATGGCATAAGCTATTTGGCAGTAGTTGCTTTGTGGTGTGGGGCTTTTCTTGTTTTGTAACACACGTTACAATGTTTCTCTGCCCTCTCTCCCCACTCACCAAAATTTTCAACTATTTTTTCCCCTTCTTGTCCCATGAAGTGCAGTGGAAGTCATTAGTGGAGAGAAAATTGTTTTCTTTCATATGCCCGTTTCTCAGACTGGAGCATTTTGAAGGGCCAGATGCTTGCTTGGCTATATAGTTGAAGTCAAATGTGAAAGTTGCCTGTCTGTGGTTTCAGCTGTGCCCTTTAACCATTCAGCCCATCCATTGTGATCAGGAATTTGAGTGGAGTCTGTACCATGGCTTCATTTTTTTCTTTATTCTCCAAGTCTTAAACTTGTTTTCTTTTCAAGGCCACATCTAGATCCAGTTTGAGGACAAAGGAGTGGAGTGAACAGTGGGTGGGCATATATTTTTGGCCCACTCACTTTTAGTCTTTCGCACTGACTCACGTCAAGGCACAGCCTTCCCCTTCCTGAGAAGCATTTTCATGCATACTTCATTTTTTAACACAACATTGTCTTATATTTAGATTATATCATCCCTCCTGCCTCCACCCTTCCGAAGGAAATGTTAATTTGCCTATTGGTCTTTCTCTTAGAAGTCTCTCTTTCTAAAAGTAGAATTTGAATTTTACATTGACTGGCTGCACAGTAGGCTTCTTGACCATAGTATGTCACTTTGAAAGCTCCACTGTCATGCTCTGAATAGTGGCTAGAAACCATCTTTACTGCCAGCTGCGTGTGTACATTATAATCCAAGTGGTATGCGAGTTTGGCAGGGCTCAAGGCAAGAAGCTCATTTAAGAAACTAAAAACAACCGCCAAAAAAGAATTTCACTGTCGCTTCCCCATAGGAATGGTAAATGCCATTCAATGGGTGGGATAATGTTAAGTGACTGAAATAGTTTCAGTCATAGTCAGAGACAAGGTTTCATGCCCAGCCATGTTGCAGAAATGTTAGTAGAATGCCAGCTTTGAGAACTGTTCTTCTGAGGGCATTTATGATACAATCCTTATGACTAATGGAGTTTAGCCTTGGATTGCTGGCCGTACCCTTGGTGTCTATACCAGGTATTGGCATATCAATTTACAAGGAAGCATATACATACTAAAGCATTTAATGTTGGCTTTTAAGCAAAACATACTTCTCAAACCTTAGACATAGCAAATTCCTTGCTTGTCTTTCATGCTTGAGGACTTCAGTTCTGTAAACACCTCATTTCATAATTAGTAAGTGGGCTTTAGAATTCCTTTAAGTTTCCAAAGCAGTTCTAACTAGGCTTTTTTTTATGTCTTGCACCACTTTAATAGTATCTGTTGTTGACTGCCATTGTCAGTAGTGGATGTTTTTTCTAACACAAACTTTTAGAGGCTGACCTGGTTTGTTGAAAAAGCAGCCTGCAGGTAAAGACAAAGACTAAATGTGAGCAAATTTTTTCCTATACATTTCACTTTACTTGTTAATATTTGTTAGTATAGCAAATGTCACAGAAATGCCCCTTAATTCAGCTGAGATTTTTGTAGCTAAGTAATGTTAACTCAAAATCGGAAACATGCTGAAATGTTTGTGAATAGCAGAACAAACTGAAAATTGTTGCAACTTTCAGAAAACACTTAATTACAATTACATAGAATGCTGTGGAATTACCTGAGTACACATGATGTTTCCTGCTGTGAAGTAAGTTTCATTTCAAGTAGGTTACAAGGATCAAATGGCTAAACAAAGTACTAGTACAGTATCAGTACAACTATTTTCATCTCCTCCTCCCCAATAACATTTTAAGAGGATTTAAAATATTTTTGAAGTGTTAAAATATCTCATACCAGCTGTCTTTAAAAAAACCCAAGCAATATCTCATGCAGTATGCTTAAGCCAGCTTGTAAATAACATGATGTTATTGTAAATAACGTCATATCCAGATTTTGTAGTATCTGTACAGGAAGAAAGTGTCTAGTGGTGTCTTCAGATCATCTCACTGCAGGAATAATGCAGTCTAAAGGAAACAGTAACTCCTAGGAGTGCAGAAGCATCAACTGGCTGGGACTTTTTTGATATTTTATATGAAAATAACTAGTCATGATGGTGTAAAATTTATTTTATAGTCAAGCCTTAAGACTTGGCCAAAACTTTGTATAGAGCCTTGAACCAAACTTTCAGAGGCTGATGGAAAAAGATATTAAAGTTCTGATTTCAAAAGAAAATAAAAATATAAAAAAAAGAATGGGCCAATGTATTATTTAAATAATGTGTTAATATAGGATAGATGCCAAAATGCTGTGAAACTGAGAAGGGGGTATGTTTCAATTGTCACATACAAATAGCCCAAATTAGATTGTGATTAGAATAGACAACAGCAACTGTGTGTCAGCAGCTTGGGAAGAAAATCCCTTCTCATGACTTGGTTCACCATTTTTTAACAGGGAAAGCTTTTAGAAATTAGCTATAAAATTCTAAGCAAGCAAAGAGAAATGTCCAGTTGCTGGTTATTTCTTAATCTTTTGCTGTCTCTCAAGGATCAAATCAGGTCGAAACAGTGTGTTATATTGGAGATACCTCAGCCAAAGACTATGTACCAGCTGTCAGCTGGTAAGGAAAGCATCAGGAAGCCTAACTTTTATTATACAGTAATCCATTGGATAATAATAATATATTACAGAGTTTATACAGTGAGCTGTAGAAGCATACTTGAAACAGCTGCATAAGCACTAAATAGCATTAGGACTAAAGGATTTTTAACAGAATTACCAAGTATGAGCTTTGGAATCAGTTGAGTAGTTAAAAAAAAAAAAAATCTCAATATACATATTGGCAATGGAAACATTATGGGGAAACTTGGGTAGGTGAAACAGGAAAACGTTTAGCTACTAGACATTTGAGAGTCTAATCTTAACTGGCTGGCTGTTTCTCTAGTCAGTGGAGAAATCAGCACCAGCAAAGTGCGATTTATTTCACTTCAGGCACTTATTTTACAGTGGATTGAATTACTCCCTACATTTATCTGTATTTCTGCATTGACTCTGAAGAAAGCATAGACAGTTAGCTAAATTTAAAGGCCTACATTTTACATGGTTAGGTAAGATGGATCATGTGCTTATTGAGATTATATGTGTGTATATATATACACAGGTATATATGATTGCAGCCTTCTTTGCGTTTATAGCAAGGTGATGCTATATAGCTTGTATCAGAAGTACAAGGCAATGGCAGGTATAAAAACACATGAAAACAGTTGTTTGAGAGAACATTCTCTGTTCCAGGCCACTGAGGTGGAAAAGGTTATGTTAAACTGACTGTGGAAGGCCAGAGCTTACACACGTTGTCCTATGAGAGTAAAAGCTATGAAATACAATCTTGGACAGCATTAAAGGTGATGAACATGTTCTGTTAAATACTTGGCACTCTGGCCCATCTTCACAAACATAGCATGTAAGTGTAAATTTGGTTTTTAAACAAACCAATTACAGGTGCCAGAGAGTATAGTGAACTTACCATGGTCAACTTACGGCTTTTTAAAATCATTGCTACAAAACACATTGCTGTGCTCCAGCACATAGAGCTGTGTGAAGAGATTCCACTGGGGAAATGAACTTCCTGTCTTGCTATTCAGAATACTCACATAAAAAACATTAGTTACTTGAAATACCTTTGTGAAACTTTGAAAACGCTTGTGAAGTTTGTTGGGTTTGGCTCTTTTCCATTCACAAAATTAACACAGCTGGTAAAACTGCATAGAAATGCAGCAAATACTCATAAATATGCGTATGTCAGAAGTCTGACCTATCTATTCCTTATCATCTATCCCATGCTAGTTAACTGTAATTTTAAGTAGTTACGTGAAGAACTTGAATTTATATTGTCTGCACTTGCAGAGAGGTAATGTGCTAGGAAACATAAGCAAACCAAAACTTGGCAGTGGTTTTGCTCCATCTAACTTTATACTCTGTCTTTAAGAGTGATTGTGAGAAGATGCCTAAGGGTGAATAATAAGATGACAAGCATGTGTTGCTCCCTTCTCCCTAATACTTTCTTAGCCTCTAAACAGTGATTTCCTGAGCCTAGTCTGGCTTGTTTGCATGGCAGACCTCGGAGGATCTCTCAAATATTTGTTGTCTTCCACTGAGCCCATGTAAATTTCTTGCATCAATAATATCTTTTGGCAGAGGTGTCTGTCTACATATTTTGTGTCTGCTGTTCAAAAAAACCCTCCTCCAGGTAGTTTTGGTTGCCAGTGGCTTCGTTTAGTGAACTCTTTTACTTCCTAACAGTTTTGAAAACTTCTGCACTGTCCCTCTTTGGTTATTCCTAGCCTAATCACACACTTCTTTTTGTAGAATTTGTTACATGTTTATAAGGCATAAAATTATTTTTCATCATCATAAAACAACAATTGTTCTAGCCATTTGTTTCTGACATTTTTCCAATACTGAGTTACAGCTTTTGAAATGAAAGGTCCGGAACAGAACATACTATTCATGGTGTACAAACAAAGGCTTCATGTCGTATTTTATGTAGGCTTTATGCTATTGATTTGTATACTTCATGTGGTATGCCTTAGTAGATTATTCTCTATTATTTTCCTTTAATTAATTACTCATATTTTGATTTATTGTTTTAACAACTACCTAGTACCAAGCTACTGTTTTCATGCAGCTGCAATGCTAAAGAGTTTCTCCTGACTAGAAATGGTTGGAACCTATGATTTTTTGCAAAGTTAAGACTGTTTTTCCTATTGTGTATTGCCTGGCATTTTTATTTTACTACCCTTTTGCTCTATTCTGCAAGGTGTTTCTGCAGCTCCTTATTGTCTATTGGTACCCTTACTTTGAAGAATGTCATATCATTTGCAGGTTTTCTCACTTGACTATACATTTTCCTGTTTCAGTTTGTTTATTAACATCATAGCACACGGATCACAGCACAAAACCTATGCAGGATTACACTGGTGAACTTCTCCATCAGGATGGCTGACTACTTGTCTCATATCATTTCCTATAATTTAATCAGTTACTGACCTTTGCCAAGACATTCCTTCTTATCTCATAAATGCTCACTTTCTTTGAAAGTTCTTCTTGCTGAGGGACTTCGCAAAAAATCTTAGACCCAAGTTGATTTCATCAACCAGCTTATGTATATCCTCATGCTGGTTAAACTTTCCAAAAACCCCCAACAGGTTTGTAATGCAGGAATTTTTTTTCCGGAAACCTGGCTGACTTTCCCCATACACATTGTCTTTGTCCAGGTATCTCTTTCTATTCATTATATAGTCTCTCCTTACCTGCAACAGATGATATACTTACAGGCCAGTAGTTACACTGATCCCCTGACACCAGTTTTTAAAGGCTGGCATAATTTTTGCTGCTCTCTTTGTTTTCAGGCACTGAGGAAGTTTTAAATGAGAACATATACACTGCTTTTAGTGTCTCAGCTATTTCATCCCCAAACTCACTTTAAACTTTTTTTTCCTGAATACTGTTTGGTCCTGTTAACTTCTTAGCATCCAGCCTCTTAGCATGTAACCTCTTTTGCAGCTTTTTAATTTCAGAAAGAATCTTCCCTCCTGTAGTTCTCTCCCTTACCCAAAAAGGCTCTCTTGTGGAAATTTTACTGTGTTCTTCTACAATAAATACTAATGCAATTAATTCGTATAGCTTCTCTGCAATGCCTTTTATATGAGGGCTGTCATTTGATCCTATGGATTCTCACAGGTTTTTGTTTCTGCTGTGTTGGAAGAGGGATTTAGCACTGGTTTTGACTCTTTTGTTTAGTTGCTCCTTAAACATTTTTAGGGCTCCTTAATTATATTTTTAGAGATATTTCATTATTATTATTTAATATTCCAGAGGTTTTGATCCTTTCTGTATTCTGCTTTTTAATACAGTTTCACCTATTTGAAGAACACTTTTATTTTTAATAGCTTTTAGCAATTTTCTTTAACACTTGTTGACTTGTCAATCTGTTCTTGAAACAGAAATATTCAGTCGTAATCCAAAAAGGGATACTTTGGAATGATTGCTATTAATTCCACTGTTACAAAGATTATAGCTTATTCTCTTCATGCTGTTAGGAAAAGATGCCTGATCATAGATCCTACAGCAATAGTTCCTAAATTCCACTGTGATTTCAGCTCCTGAAATTCTCTGGGTTGATAAAAATACCCTTTTTCTTTTTTCCCCATGGATAAACTTATTTTTTTCACCTGAGGTCACATTTGTATTTGTGACTACTGTTTAGAGATGTCAGTTGATTATCTCAAGCTAACTAAGTATTTCTGCTAGCAGCTGACATTGGACAAGGAAAGAAGTAACTGAAGCAGAAGTTTTTGTGTAGGAAGACAGGGGAAAATGTATTACTGTAATAGTTAATATACTTTTTTTCAACTGGTCTCTTCACCAGAATTCAGAACCACACAAGTTAAATCAAGAGGAACGATAGTTAGTTTTCCGTATTGACAGAGTCCAACTTTACTGAAAATAACAAGAATAAACGGTGATGTCAAGGTCTTCACTTGCTTTTTGAAGTCCTTTTGCATCAGTACTTAACAAAAGCATCCTTGTGGCCGTGCTTATACAACTTGCTCAAGCTGCCAGGTGTTATGAAACATCAGCATAAATGGAATGAAGAATTTGGAACCTCCATCATGGGAGGTCTTCAAGAATAGTCTGGAAAAATCTGAAGTTACAGAGGTTTGTAGAGCAGGAAAAATAGTTGGAGGATGTCTCAAGCTTTCTTCCACTGTAGAAATTGTTGTTTTTCAGCTACTCTGGTCATGTTTGTCCCTACAGTAATGTGCAAATCTTTTTTTAAAAAATTCTGGTCAGTAATGCCCTTCCCCTTTCACCCACCCATCCAATTTGCTTTATTAGGTGCCTGTGTTGTTACAAGATAAAACTCATTGGAGGATTAATCATAGAGGTGAAAAAACCCTCCTCATGAAACCTTGAACCGTAAAGAACTGCAGTTATATAATTTCAGTTCAGGTTTAAGCAACCTCCATATGTTTATGTCAATTCACATAGATGTTTGCACTTGAATATAAATCTCTCAGTAGTTTAAAAAAATATGTACATTTTATTCTTTTGGCTTATGTTGCTGTGAAAAATCATTAGCTCTAAACGTGGTATGCTTTTAGATTCTTCATTATTTAACTTATGTAACAATTTTAGATGTTACCGTTTTAATAAATTGAGAGAGTAGCTCCCATAGGCCACTTACTTTCTGTGATAGCTCTTTTTATTATTTTTTTAATACATTTAGAAAATGCACTGCACAATTTCATTTCCTCTGGGGTTTTGTAGGGTCATGTGCCATCATTGCACCCACCCCTCAGAAATTTTGGGGAAAGTTTGATAAGAAAGCATCAAGAAAAGCACTGTTAAAGAATAGATCTCCTAAGTTACAAAAGAAGAGGGGAAAAGGGATCTTATCTCCTGATGGGATCCACCCGCGAGTACTGAGAG
>NW_010539636.1:54227-76585 GCF_000687285.1 Phaethon lepturus | reverse complement strand
AACTCCAGTTTATGTACTGGACATGACGTTACGTGGTAGAGAATATTTTTTTGGCCAGTCGGGGTCAGCTTTCCTGGCTGTGCCCCCTCCTAGCTCCTTGTGCACCTCCCCGCTGGCAGAGCATAAGAATCTGAAAAGTCCTTGACTTAAGATAAGCACTACAACTACTTAGCCACGACTAAAACTTCAGTGTGTTATCAACATCATTCTCATACCAACTCCAAAGCACAGCACTATACCAGCTATCGGGAAGGAAAAAAGCACACAACTCCATCCCAGCCTAAACCGGGACAACTTTAAACTTAACTTCTTCACAATGTTGACTTTATTAATAGCTTGGCCACCAAAATAAAAGTTGATGTAATCTCCTCTCATAGCCCATCTCTCTTTGCTACACTTATCAACCTTTTTAATTTCTTTGTTTTTGAAAGAAATATTTCAGTCCTTCTGAAACCCTTGAATTAATAACATATACCAAGCACTATGTGTCAGAAGAAATTATTCTGCTCTTTTAGAAATAGTTCAAGCATCAGAAAGCAATAGAATAAAAAGAAAAGATGGGGTATCAGGATATTGGATAATGTCTTAGTTTTTTATCATCCAAATACTAAAGGGCAAAGGAATCATATAACTTCTGTGTTTCACTGTTTGCACTTGTAGGTTCCGCCTTCATATTAGACTTCCAAATTCTACTAGCATGAGCAGCTCAGAGATGATTGAAAGACAGCTTTTTTATATATATTTTTTTTTATTTGAAGACTTGAGTAATCAGAGAATGGAATGTCTTTGATGATACTATCATGTAGAAATTAGTTAAATGTATCTGCAATTCTAAAACAGTAAATGTTCTTTTTACTAATGCTAAAAGAAAGGGGGGAAAAAAACCCCAAACACTTCACTGACTTTTTTTTCCTTATCAGACTACAAAACCTGACCTTTTAAAAATGTGTGATAAGGATTAATTACCCTGTAGCAAGAGAGTATGAGTCTGGGAAAGAGATTGAATGGCTGGTATCCTGTATAACATGTCCGGCAATTGAAGGGATTGGAAGAGCACGTGTTTTAGTTGTTACAAATTAACTGTACATACCAAGCTAAGTATAACACAGTTAAGTAACACTTGAACTTAACCAATTTCAACACTGACTCAGATGGATCATGAGACATCTTTTTATTACATAAATGGCTGCAGTCTTGATGTAGGACTATTTAAAGAATTAGCTATAGCTTCAAAAGTGACATTCTATACACTTAATAAGGTCCACATTTCTAATATTATAAAAATATTATCAGCAACATCCATCACAGAAAGGAATTAAAATATACAAAGACTAATTGGTTTAAATGTATATATGTGATGAAATCATTTTAATGAACCCTAAAATTCTAAAACTGATTTTGGTTCTACAAGGTGCTTAGACACATATAAATTTATGTGTGAAAATAGTTTATTTGACATTAGTTCATAAAACTGTATTGTGTTGAGTGGGAAGCAGGAGGGCAAGTAGCCCAAGAAAAACAATCATCTATTACATGTTTAGTTTGTAAGAAAGGCAGAAAGGTGTTACCTCTATATGCAAAGCATAGAAATATGTGAACATCTAGCTCTCTAAACCCAAACAAATCCAACTCAGAGTTCAAATTTGTAAGTACATTCAGAAACTTCAAATACCCTATTTAGGGATAGCATTTTGACTAAACTATTTCTAAGTCTGATTTGCTAGGTGATTTCACTAGATAGCTACTTAATATTTTTGATTTGTCTTCAGAAATCACTGTTTACAATGAAGAAAACATTATGCTAATAAGACAAATTGATCAGTCACTTTAATCTAATTAAAATTAAAAAATAAAATAGAAAGGCTCCAGGAAACAGCACAGTGTGTAAGTACCTACCACAAGAGTAAGAGGCAAAGACAAACAACAAAAAAAATTGCCTCTCTGCACACAAGAACACATATTCAAAACAAAGAGTTTCAGCATGCAAGAAAAAAGAGAAATTACAACCACATATGCTACTTCAAGTTCTTTTCCAGAATTATACTATGCTTATTCAAATTTTTTCCATGCTTTTTGTGTACTATGATTTTCATATGTAATCGGATGTGTGCTGTGGCAGTTACCAAGCCACCGGTTAAGCTTTGCTTCAGGAAGCATAAAACTTCTCCTTGACCATAACTCTGCTATCAATTTAAGATTTCCTAAGTCTTTATGTGGTTATCTGTGCATGGAAATATTCAAGATGTAACACTTTTTTTGTTCCTGGGGAAAATGTGAGGACAGTTTAGACAGAAGTAAGGCAATTCCTTCCCATTTAGAAAACTTTGCATTAGCTATTTCTGCCACTGTAAACCCTCAGAAAGTATGAACCTCTGTCACATACTGACAGACAGCAAATACTGAAAACAATATAGTTTTCACCACTGCCAGAAACAAAAATATCCAAGATTTTACTATAGTTGTAGACCTATTGCCGCTTCCAATGCCTGAATCTGAGGAGTCTGCTGCTTTCCACTGTTGCATACACTCTTTCAGCTTGAAAGTATGGTAGTCCATGGTTGTATCAACAAACAATAACTTATCTAACAACCAAAAAGAAATTGCACTTTTGACAAAGCTCAGAATTGATCTGGAAAGTGAAAACCCTTCTGTGGGCAGTGATGTCAAATGAATGCTCATTAAACAGATACAGCTGTTATTTATTCTCAAAATAATGCAGCCCTTTGAAGAAAAAAATTAAGTATGAACCATGTGGATTTCATTATTTTCCCATCAAAGTACAGTAATTTATTCAACTATGTCAGAATTTTTTAAACCGAGGAATATGCACAGAACCTTCCAAATCATGATAATTTTTTTTACATGGTGATAACTCAATGAAAAACTTTTGATTCACTAACCATTAGTTATGACAACAAAATGCCATAAAAGAGAGATGCTTGCAGAAAGAAAACTAAATAGTTACATCACCTTTCAAAAGATATTACTACATATATCTGCTAGAACTTTTAATTGTAATAAAAGCTTTGTATTTAATTTTATTTTTCCTTTTGACTAATTTTTAGTATATTAAGTGTGTGTTTTCTTACACTTTCACCAAATAACTACAGTTGTTGGCAGTCTTTCTGCGTAATCACAATGGCAGCATAAGCTACAGAGTTCTCCTGGACACTCATTCAACATTGAATAATAATTATTTTTTATGTTTTCTTACATAAGAAAAAATCATATTATTTTGGGCCAGAATTTTTACAAAAAATATTTTGAAATAAAATGCATACATAGTATGGATGAATGATGGTGATGTTGATGGAGAATTCTCACAAACTCATTCAATCTGCAGGTGCTAGATACGTTTGAGTTTATATGGTATGGGCCTAGGATTTTTATAGTATTCTCAAAAGAGTTGAAATAATCTTTTTCTAGTGATATGTATGTTTTGACTGCAACATCATCCAAAGACTTTGAAGCTGCTAAGCAATTTTATATTCAAGGAAAAGAATAGAGGGAGGTATTATTAAATGACATGACATGTCTTTGATGGGATCCAAGCTCAGCCAGCTGGTCTTCAAGGAAAAAAATAGTTGATATTTACTATGTCTAAAATACAGTTGTAGTATATAACGGTCAACTTAACCACCTAATTTCAACCTATAGTTTCCATATAGTAAGGTGAGAGCCATAAGTGTTTTATGGCACAGAGGGCTGCAGAGGGCTGGAACAGGTTTGAAGAGGCTTGCTTTCCTTCCCAATTCTTAATCTTTAGATGCCAAGAATTAGGTGAGGTAAATTGTATTACATTCAACAGAACTTAGTAATTGAGACAAATTTTGCAGTATAATTATACTCTGTACCCTTCTGTGGCACATTGCAAACAAAATCAAAAAGACAACTTGAGAGGGGAACTTTGAAAAAAAGAAGTCGCTTAGACTTTACCTCTTTACAGGTAAAACCAGTGTCCTTTACACACTGTCAGTGGCCACCATCACCATCTTACCTGGCTTACCTTGCCACTAAAAAGTTAGTTATTTAATCTATGTAAAGTTAAGCAGTTAGTCATTTTGAGCTCTCCTGGTAACTGATGGAGAGAAAGATATTTCCAGAAGGTGATTTAGCCCAGTGATATAGAACCTACCACAGCATAAGGTTTATTATTTGTTGATGGAATCTTTCTGCTTGTTGACATCGAAGTTTTAAAAGGATGATGATAAACAGGAGGAATGCTACCTTAGATAACTCTAAGCAGGATAATAATAAGAAAGACATAGTTCCAGCAGGCAAAATAGCTATGGCTGCTAATACACAACATGGAAGAAAGAAATTCACAGAGCAAATAATAAAGGATAGAAAATTATAAACACACTGGCAAAAAACAGAAAAAGCAGCAAAAACTTTAACTATACTAATAGCAGAAAGAAAATCAACAAGGAGAAGTGATTTATAGATAGTTTAACAAGCTGTGGTGTTTTAACCCCATCAGGCAGCTCAGCCTTACAGAGCCATTTGCTCAACCACCCCACAGTGGAATGGGGAGAGAACTGGAAAAGTGTGAAAATCCATGGGTTGAGACAGTTTAGGTAAAGCAAAAGCTGTTTGCAAAATAAGGAATTAATTCACCATTTCCCATTGGCAGGCAAGTGTTCAGTCATCTCCAGGAAAGTAGAGCTCCATTATATGTAACAGTTACTTTACTTGGGAAGACAGACATCACAACTCCAAACACACCCTCCTTCCTCCCTCTTCGCTGCAGCTTTTATTGTTGGGCACAATATCTTATGGTGTTGGATATCCTTTTGGTCAGTTGGGGTCAGCTAGCCTGGCTGTGTGTCCACCCAACTTCTTGTGCACCCCCAGGATACTCACTGGCAGAGCAGCATGAGAAGCAGAAAAGACCTTGATGCTGTGCAAGCACTGCTCAGCAGCAGCTAAAACATCCCTGTGTTATCAACACTGTTTTCATCACAAATCCAAGACGTTGCCCCATACAAGCTACTGTGAAGAAAATTTACTCTGTCCCAGCCAGAACCAGTAGAAAAGCATAGACGTCAACTATGATAGTGAACATAGTTGTACACAAGCTAATGCTGTGAAAATGGAAAGCAGCAAATAGCTGTTTGGTTAGGAATTATTGGTAAGACAAAAAGTAAATTCTTTGGAATAACTGCAAAAAAATATTTAATCTACACAACTTTAAGAATGTCCTGTTCTCTCTCTCCATTCCATACTTTTATTATTTTCTATTTCTCTTTTTTCTTAATTGAGTAGAAAATAGATCTTGCTTTATTCTATAAGTGGTTCATAGCAGGATGCCTATACTTCAAGCTAAGTGATATATCACTAGTGAATACCAAAACATATATGTTCATGCTCACATAGCACTCTTCACCAGAGAATATGGGAGTAAATGTTTAGCCAAACTCTTTTCATTCCCAGTAATGAAGATGAAGTGTTGTCAGAAATTGGAGACTTCAAAAAGAGATTTGTTGGAATAAAAATTGTAAAAATACATGTTCCTTGGCTGAAACAAGTAAGATTTCTGAAAGAATGATTCTGCTGCTACTAACAAAAATACGCAATCCATTCTGAATCAGCAATACTGCATCAGTAAACTGGTTGTGGAAAAACTTTCTTTTTATAAAGGTGACCCTGAGAGCTACAGATGAGTGAGATTTAATTCAGTATCAGGGCTGTGAAATGAACAATGCCTATAAACAAGAGGCAGATCTATGATGTGTTGGATGTTCTTTCCACAGACACACACACTAGTCTCTGAAAGATGTAAAGCAAAGGTAAAACTGCCTTAAAGCAGAAAGTGAGTGTTCTGCCACCTGAGGGGCTCTGAACCTTTGTGAAACAGATCAATAAACACTTGATGAATCAGGAGGACACTTTAACCCCTAAAAATACCATCATTTTAGCAGCAATTCTCAAATGAAAGATGGGGAAAGAAGCCAAAATGTTGTGGTCAGCTGCTGCATAATCAGGTTGTCTACTAAATAAAACTGAGACCTTCCATTTGTCCTACAGCTCTGTCACATTTTTTTCCCCAAAACATTCCAAAGAAAATCAATAACATATCAAGAACACAGTGATACCTGGCAGCTTAATTTCAGAAAGTCTGCAGATCAATAGCTTTAGAGAGGCTCACAGTTCTTCAGAATACAAGTGCAGTAACTAATGCTGGGGACTGTGCATGTAAGCGTGTGTATATGTGTGACAGAGAGAGGCTGAGATTTACCTTCATTACTGGGACTTTCAGCAGCATTGTATTTCAGTCACTATCTTTATTGCTCCTTTGTGAAAAGATTTGAGAGCTGGATGTTTTTCATTCCTTTAACTTAAATAGTTATTTGATTTAAATAGCTACAGAAGCAACTTCATTATTTTCTACAGTTTAGATTGAAATAGAATTTCCATTAAGATGTTGATACAGTAGTTTTTAACTCACCCACATGATTGCCACATGTTTGTCTATAAAATTTATGCTCAGGATTGAAATAATCCTAACTAATGATGGACACATTCAGCTATTTTTAAAATGAAAGATAAATTTGAAAAAAAAGTAAATCTTATTTGCTATAATTTCAAACTTATATAACTTCAACAGAAGATATGGTCTTTTCAAGGTTTATTTAACAACTTTTCATTGGATTTCTTTATTTTTATCATCTGAACAAATCCAAACAATCTTCAAGTTCAGCAATTATAAAGAACTATATGTATAAATATTTAACTATAAATACAAAACAGAAAACTCCTGATACAACAAACATATACACAACAAATATTTAGCTGGCTACAGGAGCACCATTTTTGTTGTTCTGTAAAAAGTATAAATAATTATACACAGACCTCTCTACAAAACCTTATAAAATACTAATGCAAGGTTCATGGCTGATGGGTGAATTTGATCCAATAGATGAATCAAAAATCTATCAGTAAAAAATAAAATACATTTTATAGAAATTTCAGTACAAAAGTTCTAAGCTTTATTTTAATGTTCTGTTCATGGATAATTATGAGAGACAAATACAAGTAATTAAGCCAGTGTATCATGTCAGAGCAACCAATCCCATACTAACATAATAGAGAACCTATTAGCACACATCAGTGTCTATTTTATGGCATACAGTGTGCTTGGAAGAAGTCAGTTTAGTTTTAAGATTACCCATTTAAATATTTGGGGTTTTTAAACATATATGTACTCTATTTTGTATTAAAAAATTAAAACCTAAACCTATAATATTGATATCTTGGTTTGGATTTCTCGCAGCATACTTCAGATATCTGTTATACACTCAATGGAGAGGAAAGGAGGGTAGTCTTAAAGCATAGTTAATTTTCTGATTTTAGACTTCTGTGTCAGAATGAGTAAGAAAAATATCCTTGTAAATGTATTTATATCTTCCCATTACTACACAGGTAGTGTAGACAACCAGCTATGAACAGCTAGTCAACTGAAACCTACTTTTTCTTGTGGCACTCTCATGTTCATAACAAAACATAACCTCGTACACTTTTATATCTTTCTGAATTAAAAGGATAGAAACCAAGAAAACTACTATGGGATCTACTGGTACATCTCATTTTTGCTTGGATCTTTTCTTTCTGTACTCCATTAATAAGATAGTAACACTAAACTGCAAATAGAAGGCCAACAGAAAAATTTAAAACTATTTCTGTTTGTTTAAAATGGTTTGTTTCTGGAAGTGGAGAAATGTATATCATCAGGTCTTGATTTCAGGAATACATCCTTCTTCTTAACCTGGATAGGTTCAAATAAAATTCTGCAAATCTTCCTCAATCTGAAAAGGCAGCTTAAGTGCTGAGAAGAAGAAATCATAACTTTCTAGATGTCACAGGCACCTCACCACCTGCTTAACCTTAAAAAGATAAGGAATCTTTTCGGCTTTAAAGTAGCAGCTTATTACTTCATGGGTAAGCACTTGTCTAGACAGATTCGTAATAACTTTCAATAAGTACCTAATATCCCCATTATTTGTCTGGAGAAATCACAGTCAAGTTCAAGCATTCCTGGCACCAGGAATAAATGTGAGCTATGAGCACAGTAGTTTCTGAATAAGTATCTGTAAACTGATTCACTAGGAGAAAAGAGAGTTGGTCACAGGTAGTTTCATGTAACTGCTTCTTCTTTCATTTCCTTTCATTTCCTACAGACAGATCTGCTAACTGTACTGCTCACTGTTAAAAAGCATTTCAGTCCTGCAGGAAGTACCTCACATGAGTTTCCATTCAGAGAGACAGTCTAACCCATAGCTCTAACCAGGTAAAAGGAAAACTTCAAAGACACAGGAGCTGTGCTGTCCTCTTCAATGAACTGTGCCGATTCATGCCAACTGAGTGTTTGGATTTTAACCCCCTTTTTTTAAAGTGCTTCCTCCATTATTACCATTAAAATTTTCATATCTCTCAGTGACGCACCTGTGGAAGAATATTTTCCTAAAATCCTACCAATGCTTTCATTGTTAAGAATGATAATGGGGATAGCAGCCAGTGAAGGGACTTAAGGTCCCTTCACTTAAAAGACAGTTTCTATAACAGTAAAAAAAAATCACACAAAAAAACAACTTTGAATTGAGTCCACTTCTTGCAATCTTATTACTTTTAGGTGGGACATGCTATTGTAACTAAAACATGGAGCTGAGATGGGCATGTTTCCAGTAACAATGAAGTTGTAAATGGTAAATTTGTAGTCAATTATATATCAGCCAATACTTACACTCGATTATGCATCAACCTTGAATTATATATATAAAGCCTCAGGTTTGCTGCTCACACTGACAGTGTATTATGTAATTCATGTATGATCATCCCCACATTAACCACTTACATGAATAATTCTGGTTTATATCAGTTTACTATAAAGAACTCCCAAAACATACTTTATTAGCTGTAGGAAACATACAACTTTATTAGCTGCTGCAGTACTGATTGCCTGACTCTGTCTGGCAACCCCATGAAACTCTTTGAAAGCCTGTAAAAAGTCTTAACATTTGCTCATACTGAACAAAATCTGCAAAGTGTTAGATGAGTTGAGGCAGCAAATGTGCTGGGCTACCAGTGCCTTCAGGATGTGTTTTGAGTATCATTGATATAAACTCTTTTATATATACATACTTTGCACAGGAAAGAAAAAATGTTCAGGATAAGTTCCTTACTTCCCAGATAGGCAGGCAAATAAATTGTCACAGAAGTTAGCATTAATTATACCACTATTCTGCACTCAAAAATTTACCATGTGGGAAATTAAAATGGACAATAAATCAGGGAAGATGATCATTACAACCACAGAGGTACAAGGAGGTATCTTAGATATGGAAGAACAAATCACTATTTTGAAAACTGAATCAACACAGACAGATAATGAACAGAATGGCAGACCCAATAAAGCTACTGGCTGACAAACTGGAAGAACAAAAGTACCAAAGAAAGAAAAAAAAAAGACTGACTGAACACCCAAAATACACTGAAGGAGGGCAACCATCTTTCTTTGAACAATGGATGCATGCTCTGCATAAAGTAAAGGGAAGGGAGGGAAAGAATGGAATGAAGGCACAGAGAGTTTTTTCGCCATCATATGCAGTATTTGTTATGGTATCATAGTTAAATTTGAGATGAAAAAATTATGAAATAATTCAAAATGAAGAAATTATAAGTACATGTTAATATTTAAGATGGATTATTCAATCAATTCTTAATTCTTAAAACACATTTAATTTTTGAAATAGTGTTTCATAATACAGGCATAGGAGACTGAGTGTGCATAATTACAGAGTCTAGCAACTGGATTATAATGTCAGATTATGTAATTTGTTAATTTGTTTCTAAACTCATTGAATTCTTTTTTTTCCCTATCTTATTTCATAGCTTGTCCATTTAGCAGTACTGTAGGCTACTGAAATAGACACATGTGACAGTATAGCCTGTTGGGTTTATATTTTACCTCACACTGCTAAGACAATATATTAAGTTCCGAAGTAATGATATCACTTTCAAAAAGTAGATCCTGAACACAACATAATTGTAAAATCAAAACCATTAAACCCGCCCCCCACCAGAACAAAATACAAGAGGAAACTGATTTAATTATTAGAAAATACTCCACCCTTCTATTTCTATAGTAACTGCAGCAAAAAATATCAGTTCTGAGAAAAGTGTTGTCTATTTAGTCTGCAGGAAACTGAGGCTATATGAACTGAATACAAATTATGGACACTCCATATGTGTCCACATGCAGAAAACGTATTCTTCCAAATAGTCACTGGTATGATAGCTTCGTTGTCTGCACTGCAAATGCCACTCCAAAACTACAATACAATACAATACCATTTATCAGAAAGAGAGAAAAGAATGGATGACTCTTGTCTCATTGACACAGGAGAATACCATGTGATACCTACTTAGGCAAACTATGTCTAAAAGTTCCCTTTTCCATCACTTTTCCTCCAGCAGATAAAAGGGTCTGTATTAGATATCTCTCCAGACAGACAGGTATGAGTACCTCTGCATGGTATTTTCTTTTTCCAGTTATATTGATCTTACTCTCACTGCATTCAAGGAGCAGGCACATACAAGTCAGACCTATGCAAGAAGTTGTTAAAAGCAAATTATACAGTGCTCTGCCAGTAATAAAAAATATAGCAATGAGATTGGGTATATGAGTTTAAGGTCAGTGAAACGTTAGTGCAGCCAAACAAATTCTAGTTTGAACAGGACTTCAGTTAAATCAGCCATGAAAAAACATGCTTGTTCCTTCTTCAAGAAGGCTACAATGTCTTCTACTCCAGTTGTGCACACTCAGCACAACTCAGTCAACTCAGCGTTTCAGAAAAAATTTAAATGACTTATCAAAGCACCAGGAAAGATTCTGATGATGCAGAGTAGTGCAGCTCAGTAAGTCAATGCAGTAGGACTGCAAAGGAAACATAGGAGAAAGAACCCTATTCAATCAAGCAGAACTCAAATTGCAGTTTGTGACAAGTGAAGGAGAAGTGGAAGAAGAGAAAGAGAAAATAAAACAAAGCACGTGATGCAGTGGCAATCACTCACCACTGGCCATGGGTAGCCTGATGCCCAGGCAGTTCCTAAGCAAAAGATGGTTAACCTCCTAAATGTCCTCCCCTAATCTATTCACTGAGAATGAGAAACAGAGAAGGGCTTGAGGCTGTGCAAACACTGTTCAGCAATAGCTAAAACATTGGTGTGCTACCAACATTGTTTTGGTCACAAATTTAAAACAGCACCATACAAGCTGCTATGAAGAAAATAAGTGTCATCCCAGTTAGATGCAATACAATGTGTTTGATTCTTAAAGCTCTCAAAAATTTCTGAAAAATATGCTCTATAATTTTTGGGAGTTGTTAAAAACAAAGTAATGCTAAATTAAAAGAAAAACTAGAGTCATCCTTATAAGCAGCCTGTAACAATTAATTTTGTTTTATTCCTGACAAAAGAAAGACAAGTCTCTTCCTGACAAGGAAGAGAAACTCTATCTCCCAGTTGCAGCTGGGATCGTTAATTTTCTTCACAGAGCTAGTGTGAGGTTATGTTTTGGATCTGTGATGAGAAAATGTTGATAAGGTGCTGATGTTTTGAGTTGTTGCTAAGTCAGTCAAAGATGGTCCAGCTTCTCGTGCTGCCCTGCCAGCAAGAAGCTGGGGATGCACGGGGAGCTGGGAGGGGACACAGCCAGGACAGCTGACCCAGGCTGGCCAAAGGGATATTCCATACCTTATGACATCACGCTCAGTATATAAAGCTGGGAGGAAGAAGGAGGAGGGTGGTGGGATGTTTGGAGTTATGGCACCTGTCTTTCCAATAAACCATTACATGTGACAGAGCCCTGCTTCCCTGGAGATGGCTGGACATCCGCCTGCTGATAGGAAGTAGTGAATGAATCCTTCGCTTTGCTTTGCTTGCGTGCACGGTTTTTGCTTTCCCTGTTAAAGTATCTTTATCTCAACCCATGAGTTGTCTCACTTTTACTCTTCCCATTCGCTCTCCCATCCTGTTGTGGTGGAAGTGATTGAGCGTCTGCATGGTGCTTAGTTGCTGGCTGGGGTTAAACCACAACACTTTAATAATTTTCAACTAGAAAATATGCCACACTGCCTTTCTAATCGTAACTACTGTTTCATAATCTCAGAAATATATGGAGAATATTAGAAACCCTGGTGACTGAAGAAAGAGGTAACTAGTAAACCACCTACAGAGATATTACCTCATGCTACTTTAAACTCTGTATTACATTAAGCTCTTGTGGCACCAACGTTTAGAGGAAAAAAAAAAAGGGGAAAAAAAAAGTCTGTTGGACTTCTGCTTTTGCCTGTTTCTTGTTGAAATTAATTAATTTATAAGATTGTATCCTGGCTGCATCAAAAGCAGCGTGGCCAGCAGGTCAAGGGAGGGGATTCAACCCCTCTATTCTGCCCTGCTGAGACCCCACCTGGAGTCCTGCATCCAGTCCTGGAGCCCTCAGCACAGGAGAGACATGGACCTCTTGGAGCGGGTCTAGAGGAGGGCCACACAAATGGTCAGAGGGATGGAACAGCTCTCCTATGAAGAAAGGCTGAGAGAGTTGGGGTTGTTCAGCCTGGAGAAGAGAAGGCTCCGGGGAGACCTTCTTGCAGCCTTCCAGTACTTAAAGGGGCTTATAAGGAAGAAGGAGACAGACCTTTTAACAGGGCCTGTAGCGATAGGACAAGGGGTAATGGTTTTAAACTGAAAGAGGGCAGATTTCAATTAGATATAAGGAAGAAACTTTTCACAATGAGGGTGGTGAACCACTGGCACAGGTTGCCCAGAGAGGCAGTAGATGTCTCATCTCTGGAAACATTCAAGGTCAGGTTGGAGTGGGCTCTGAGCAACATGATCTAGTTGAAGATGTCCCTGCTCGTTGCAGGGGGGTTGGACAAGATGACCTCCAACCCCAAACTTCTATGATTCTATGATCCTATGATTTGAATCAATAACTTGCTACCGTTTCATTTATTATATTTTCATTCTGTCCTCATGGGTTGATAAGATGAATGTAATTTTTGAAATCTGTCTCCTTATTTTTAGAAGTTAGTCCAATAAACATAATCAATGACAACTTGAGAAGCTAGGATGCATCTAATGCCTAATTAAATAGATTTAAAAATATTCAAAGATTGATTTTAACAGGTAGCTTATAGTCATCCATAAATGACATTCAGTTATAGCTTTTTAATATATAATTATTAAATTTTTTACAGCACTCAGAAGTGTGCTGAGTGCTTCACTGGAAACATAACAAACTACTCCCTCCCAGGATGTGAGTATTGAACATAAAAAGCAGCTTCCAGCTAAAATTCCCTTCCACTGCTCACCAGAGAGACTGGTTGCCAACATTACTTACTTACTCATAGCTCCCTGCTGCAACACACACTACAGATGACAGGGGAATTGTTTAATTCAGAACAACTTCCCTAGCCATGTTAATCTCTGCCATCAGAGAACAGCCAGAACAAGAGTATTAACCCTCTCTAACTTTCAACAGTCTTAAATTGACCATTTCTGAGCCCAACAAAAAAGTTTGTATTTTTGCCATATTCTTGGAAGATTAAGTCATATGGAGCCGTATGTGAAGGTACATTTTCTTAATTTTTCTCCATTTTTTTTCTTTTAGATTACTTTTCTATTTCTACTCACTTATCTTTTTCCTTCTGATGCTTTCCATTATTTTAAATGCTTATCCTAACTATCTTGTCCTCATTTACTTTTATTCCTCCTTGAAAATGCCACTTTACTTTCATTTGTTTCTTTCTTTCTTCTCTTACTCTGTCTTGTTAGACACCTTACTCTTATATTTCATATCAGGTTTCCCCCTTCATCCCTTCCCATCTAGTCCTCTCTATCACAGAAAAGTGTTTTCTGCACTTAGTTAATTTTTTCTCCATCTCCCAACTCAGCCTTCTAGATTTCTCCCAGTTAGTTTATATATTTTCCTAAAGAAACCATTGTTTTCCAGAATGTTTTTTTGATTTGCCTGAAAATCCTCCTCTACAAAAACTGTCTCATGGTTGGAAGGGGATTAATTTCTTCCAGGCTGATCTGTTTCTACTATATAAACTCTTTGCATGCACTTCCAGTGCTATGTTCCTCCATTTCCCTCTTTTTTCTAATCCTTTTTGGTTTGTTGAGGTCTTATTTGATTATTCCCAGTCCTTACTCTTACAGAGTCTTCTTTCTTCTTGCTGTTACTCTTATCTTAGCTGTCTTCCCTGACTTTTCTCTTTGACTCTATTCCGAAAAAAGGTGGATTGTTGGTTTTTTTTGTTGGGATTTGTTGGTTGGGTTTTGTGTTGTGGGTTTTTTTTTTAATTATCCCTCCTTCACACAATGTGTCTCCGGTCAATGGTTCTTGCTGTGACTCTGTGTCTTCTCAGGACCATATCCTTTCTTTCCCCCCCTCCTCCCATTACAATGCATGGCTCGTTCAAAGAAGTTAACACTTTTGCTGGCAATGGAGTCTGAAACAGTTATTGCTAGAATTTTCCCATGTTAAGTCTCACCCTCAGACTTTTCCATGACATATTCCTCTGTTTAAAGTCCTCCTTTTCAACTCCTTTTTAATTGTTTTTTTTTCTTTACTAAAGAACCAATTTAAAAATTGTTCTTGCTTTTATAAATGTGACTAGGAGGAGAACATGACAAAAAAAAACACAGGAATATAGACTTAATAATTAATTTATGGACAAATTTATTCAGCATTTTAAGTATGTTTCTGCAAATATTTCTGTTGAATAAGTAATAGAACTCATGAAAGCTAATACTTAAAACAACTCTGATGTATGAAAAGAAAACTATGTAAGTTATTCTTTGCCACGTGGTAAATAAAGTATAAGCTCTTCTCAATGTTATAAACTAAGTATATATTCATAGATGTTCTCTAATATGCAGAAGATAGAACAAGTTTTAGGAAGTGTCAGTGAAGACTATGCCTTTTGGACTATTGAAAGATGCTAACATTTTACAACAGAGCGTCTGGACTTAATGTTTCAAAAGAGGAAAAAAAAAAGATAAAGAAAAATGGAGAGACAAAGTGGAGACCAACAGTCAGTCATTGCTCATGATAATTACTGTCATCCATCTTTCAAAAATGTTAGCTTTTTTGCTGCTTCCACATTTTGCATTAATTGCTGCATTCCCACAACTCCTCAGGCAATTCAGGATTCAAAAACATACACCTCCAATACTAAGTCGGTCATTTGTTTCACTTTGCATAATAAACACTTTTGTTTTAATAGCTTATGATATCTCTTTTGTGTTTTCATTAAAGGATTGTACTTGTCTTTAAAATATCATGAAAACATATAGCTGACAATCAGAAGATGGAATTCCTGGTGGTAATGAATGAATTATTTGCAAGTGAGTTTCCAACATCATGGGCATACACAGGCGCTTTAATGAGCCATAGAAAGAGAGTGATGTTTAGTTTCATGATTGTTTAGATAGCTATTCTTCATCTGTGTTGCAACCAGAAGGAGCCACACTGAAGGTCATGATTATGGTCATGACTGTAGACAGAGGAATAATCTTATACTGACATTGGTGAAACGTCTAATAGGTAAGTTTTCCTGGTACAGATTTTTCCCCTGGCTAGCAACATATATTCAAATAATCATTACAAAGCACAAAACTAGCTAAGTAAATAATCAAGGTGGAACATCTTCTCCCTAGAATAAAGTTATCTACACAATGCCCCCTGATGTATCAGCAACTACGGCTAGTGAAGGGACCTTCTTTTATATTGGTCTTTACTTTTCACCTGTTTTATATGGGAAAAAATGAAGAGCAGACTGGAGAGTGAGATTTGCTGTCTAAAACTACAAAAAAAAAAAAAGGTTAATTCTGAATGGCACAATTTATAATATTTTAGTTCAGTTAATGAATGTGTTGAAGAACATTAAACATTATAAGTTTGGCAGTCAATTACATATTTAGACTAGATACTAGGAAAAATTTCTTTACTGAGAGAGTGGTCAAGCATTGGAACAGGCTGCCCAGGGAGGTGGTGGACTCATCATCACTGGAAGTGTTCAAAAAACGTGTGAATGCGGCGCTTCAGGATATGGTTTGGAGGGGTTGATGGTGTTAGGTTGATGGTTGGACTTGATGATCTTAAAGGTCTTTTCCTATCTTAATGATTCTGTGATTCTGTGCATTACTCACAAAGCAGGATCCAAATATATTTAACTTCAGCATTAAAAAAAAAAAAATCATAATTTAAAATGTATGCCTTGTGAAGATGGTAGTTCAGTAAACTGACAAAATCTAAAAACTCACATCTGATTATCAAATTGGTTAATCTAAAATAAACTATTTTTTTAATATAAAACCCCACTTTCTCAAAATTCAAAATTGAACTGTGAACTTGACAAAACATTGTGTTCAATAATGAGAATACAAGGGATATGGCCCAACCCTGGAGACAAGCATGCCCAGGTATGTAAGAAAAGATGGCTTAAATAAACAATTACATAGCACATTAGAAAGAACAATGCAAACTGAGGAGGTTTTACTTCAAGGAATGGAAAGACAGAAGAATGCAGTAAATGGAAAAGCACTGTTCATCCATGTTGGATAACTTATTGCTATTATCAGTCCTACAGGATAACTTATTGCTGTTATCTGTCTTAATGGAAATAATCAAGAAAAATTCTGAGAGTGAGTAAAATAACAATCTGAGATCAGTGAAAAACCTGCTATTAAATGGAGCTAACAAGAAGACCTTCTGAAGACCCAGAGCAGAGGTTTCACCTCTGCAAAAGAAAGAATTGAGGGAGTACTATGGTACCAAACTCACACTCAGCAATGACTTTGATGCTTGTAGAAGTTTCAGGCATCTACGGAAAATATGCTGGGGTTTCATTTCACTATGATTCACCTTGCAAATTATTTGTTCACATCATGCAGTTCAATATATGAAGAAAGGCTACCCATCAACAAGACTCTTCAGATGATTAATTGCTTTTTACCCTTTCTGGTAATACACAAAGATAACATCTTTCAGAGAAATAAACAGTGAAAAATAACTTGTGTTATTTTTCAGGTATTATGTATAAGCTATTCACAATTATAATGGCATTGAAAGTTTGCTTGTGCTTGTATTTATTGTAAGTGTGTGCATAGCTTGCCTGTATGGTGAGTTTTCACTTGCAGTTTATGACTGAAATGACTTGTTACATTATCCAATAAAACATTATAATAATATTCATTAACAATGATAACCCTCTAAACAGCAATGATGTACAAAAGTGTGTGAGGAAGTCACTAAAAGTCTTACCACTCCTATAAATGGCTAGGTGATTTGTGCATTAAACTTATATTAATGCTAACCTGAATTTTGCATATAAATCCTCTGTTCTTCAGTGGGAAAACAGCCCCCAAAGTGTTTGATTTAATTAATCTCTTGCCTGTGCCTTTCACTATGGAAATAATCTAAATAATGCATAGGGATGGGGTATTAGGTATCTTTCTACAGTTACAACATGATTAATTACAATTGCTAAGCCCCTAAACATTAAGTTGAATACTAATTTGGTGGCAGAATCTAGAAGAGGGAAATTGCAGAGGCCACATACTTTCTATAACACTTTTAATGCCACAGGAGTGAGAGAGAATGACAGATCTTTGGCTGCTAATTATGGATACCATTTGCATAGATTAAGATCCTGCAATTGTATATGTGCTTTTGAAAGAACACAGAGCATTTTAGATCCTCATCGTTCAATATGATATGCAGACCTGGTTTGTACAGTGTTTCGAAAAGCTCACTGTCCACCAGGAAATGCTTCATATGCACACAACGCCTATAATTGCAAATACTGTTCATGGAATGAAAAGGGCAAGGGTCTTGCTAGCGAAATCACTGCTTTATTAAAAGACATAATTATTCAGGGTGCAACTGTCATATGACCATCTGATGCCACAGACAATGTTTATGTAAATGTTGCCATGACAATCCAATGCCATTAATATGCATTGATGTAAATTACCATTTATTTTCAGTTGATAGTAAGGCTTACGGTGACAATACGAGAACAATGTTTAAATTACCAAACAACCAATTGTATTTAATTTCCATTTCCACGAAGAGTCAGCACAAATGACTAACTGAACTATGTTTTACCCATAGATTATGAAGTGCTCCAGGCAGTTTCAAACACAATTTGCTTTGTGTATGGGTGCCTCGTAATTAAAATGACAAACTGAAGTTTTCATCGCAAGAAAAGAAAACACTAAACCAGTCAATCTGCCTTTCAGTGAAGACTGGTAAAAAGGCAACGGTTGTTAGGAGAATTAACAAAAACCAAAAAAAACCCCAACACAAAAAAACTCACACCACAAAAAAAACCAAGTACTCCCACAGAAACAGTAGTTGGCATATCAATCAGCCCACTGGACACATGCCAATTCTGTTTGCAGTAGATCTGTTACATGCGGCACTGATCCCAGGCCAAATTCAACAAAGGGTCTGGATGATGTGCTGCCAAAATTGCCCCAGTCAACACCCCCTTCCCAGACCTGCCTGGGATCACTGGCCATTCCTGTTTTGCTTGACAAATTTGCCTGTATCACTTACCTGCAGTGTCTACCACCGGAAGGTGACAAATATGAAAAATACTCGGCTCCATTCAGCTTGCAGCGACACTTCATAAAGTGAAGCAGAGGGATGGCTGTTTTCTCAGCCCTACTGTATGATAAATCCCCAAATCTCCAGCACTCTTGTGGCAAGCCTATTGATACCCGTTTGTCACCAGAGGCCTGGAAGTATCCAATATAAAAGAGAATCAAATAAAGCTATCCTATAATGAGGTATAGCAAATGGGGTATTTGCTGTAATTATTTTTCCGCAACTTGCTCTTTGCTATGTTATCATAAAAAAATGTGGTGGTTCAACATGGAGGAAAGAGTACTGCTTATTTTGTACTGGATGCTACTCTCTGGGAGAATGGAGGAGGAGAAAATAGACTCACAGGGACTGAACTTGTCCCATGTAAGTTCCTAAATTTTGCTGTTTGGCACCAAAACCACATAAGGATGAAAATATGAAAAAACGATGTGTAACACAATAATCCATCTCTCCTTTCCTCAGTGAATAAAGTGATTTTCCACAACAGGTCATACATGAAATATATAAAATGAAAGCTATTGCTGGTAAATGGACTGTTTGTTCCACAGAAACTACATTCTTTTGCCCTTGCTCTTCACAATATAAAGGGACAGCACCAGCTTATGTTATGCTTCTGTCTGAAAACGTCGAGCTTAGTATACCACATGCATTAACTACAAAGACTACAACTGGAAGAAATTAACAGGAAATAAATACCTTCTCATATTTTTTCAGAGAGTTAAGTCTGTACATGTGACAACATAGAAAGTTTCACTTTTTCACTTATAATACTATTCCCGGAATTGGTTAAAAGTATCAGCTGGGAAACACATTTTTAAGAAACTAATAATATTAACAGAACATACTGTTTGAAGGCCTGTAGGAGATAATATGTTTTTTTTTTCAGTAAGTAAAAAAAAAAAAATTACTTGCTCTTCTACCATCCTGTTAAATTGGGGAAAAAAAGAAAAATCTGTAGAAAGCAAAGCATAGCTTATTTTCTGTAGAAAGGCTGTCCCTGACTCCTTTTTTGTCAAATACACATTGTTAACATCCTCTTTCTTCTCTGGCCTTCTCTGCCACAATTACTGGTGATAGTCTGTAATTCGAGGAATGTCTGCACGGCAGCAACTGCTTGTTTTAAGACTGCATTCTGTGAGAATGGAGGACGTATTCACTTATCAGTCACTGTAGCACCTTCTACAAAACACACTCCTTTGAAATACGCGGTGTATAGAAGGCAGCTGATAAAAAACACAGCCATTTGAAAAGGTGCAATCCTGAAATCCCTCTTGAGTTACCAGGACAGTAACTTCTTTGTGCTCGCAAACACAACAGACTTATCTTGATAATAACCTTCTGTGACAGTCCCGGTCTGTGCTGACTCTTCAGTCTCTAAGATATTTTACACACATCCAAGTTGTCCTCCCAGATGGACTAACTCTACTTAACTCCTGCTATAAATATAACCTCAGTGCTGCACACTGAGGTCTGCTTTTATGCCAGATGCAGAATAGTGGAGAAGCTTATGAATTTCCATAATTTTCTTTTATTTATTCCCCTCTTGAAGATGAGGAACAACAAAAACCTTAGGAAAGTAAGAGTAGAAAGAGTAGAAAAATGAAATAGAAATTAAATACAGGTTCAGATTTAAAAGTTCTAGCACTCAAGTTTTCTCTATTACTGAAGTAAATTAAGTTGCTAAGGTTTTGTTTGTTTTGAGATTTTTTTGGTGGCTTTGTTGTTTGTTTTTTTTTTTAATAAGGTATGTTAGGTAAATTAACGTCAGCTTATAAATCCATTCTGAAAAAAGAACGTCACTCTGATAAAGTGCTCACAAGTCCCCTCAAATGAGGTGATAAAGAGCCTCAGGCTCTTCTCTGTACTTACAGTCACTCTTCAAACTGCCAGACTGAGTTAGAACTCCAGTACTGCATTCCCTTGGCCACCAGATATGAAATACAAGATTTAGCAGCATTGAATAGTATAAAGACTTGGCATATACTGGCTGCCAGAGAATTGTATAATTGAATATTTCTTACTATTAGCTTCCTAAAATCCTTTGATCAAGAATTATGTAATTAAATTACCACCTGTCCTGTATATTGTTGAACTTTCATCTTTCATGTTGTCCAATTAAAGCAATATTCCTTTTGCACCTGAAAAAATATCTTAGTCATTGAAATTCAGTACATACAAGATATTTTCCTATGAAACTCTTTTTTTTTAATAATTTGAAACGAAACCATTTTTATATAAGGAATTTGTAATTTTTGCATTTGTTGTATAATTAGGTCTTTGACTATACAAATAGCTGTAAGGATTCTGAAAGTCCAAACCAAATACAACTGAAAGCATTATTTTTTTCTGGGTGCTTAGATGTTAATAAGTATCATAAGTTTTTCTGTTACAAAATCATCAATAACTCATTTCCTGATGTTTGATACAAATACTTTATTTCTTTGCCTCATAAATTAACAGTTATAACACACAATGACATACATTGCATACACTCTATTGCATATTGTTATGTTCAGGAACACTATGGTTTGACTTCTCATGAAAACTACTATGCATAATAAATTTACCTTTTTATCCCAAATGCAATATTACTTTTATTTTTCCATTTAGGAGACCAGAGTAATTTTAAAATATCTATTAAAAATAATTAGGGAAGACATTCCCTTCTTTGGAGTTATACATTCATGGAAATGTGACAATAAATTAAGCCAAAGTTAAACTACATCTGTTTGTTGTTGGTTTGGATTTTTATTTCTTTTTTTTATTCTTTGCCATGAAAGAAACAGCTGAGCAAAAGGAAGGTTGGTACAATGTGACTGAATTCTTTACAGACCTCTAGCAAATGCATTATAGACCGCAGCTAATCAATCTTTCTTCCTTCACAGTACAAAGCAAAATCAGAAAAGCTGCCTCCTTTAATCAAAAATATGAAAATTTGTCACTGGACTGGACTTGGTCAGTTAGGATTTAGATGTGTGCCAGTGACCACACGAGCACAGAATGACACTAATAAATATCAAAAGTAGTTTACATAATGAAATTGCTGGAATACATAAATTCTTTGTATAATTACCAAATCTTTGCAAGCCCTCTAGACTTAAGTAACAGAGAGTTCATCTTCTATGCCAAGCTGAAAAGCATCAAGTTGAATACTGTGTAACCTTTGTATTGTAATAATCTCTACACATCTTATTTTGCCAGTCCTTCTGTACACACCACAGGCTGTGCCTATTGGCATTCATTGCCTGAAATCCTTAAGTTGGGCTTTGTGTTGGTAGTTTCAAATGAGTAAACATATGCCTTTCTATTGGAATAAAGAAAATCAAATCAGATCTTTCATTCAATTAAAAAAAAGTAAAATATTGCCATATACATATTTATAAATTCATAGTGAGATTAAATGATCTTATTAATGTATATATAATTTTACATTGATTTAACATATTATGATCCAGATTTTTATTTAAATATGAGGGGTTCCAAAGTTATAAGCACTGTGATGATATCACTTCATTTTATATGACCCTGTTTCTGAATATTTTTTAAAATTTTTTCTAACATCTATAAGGAATTCACCACATGATATCGATTTCTTTCTTGACAGCCACTTCTTTTACTACAAAGAAAAAACAAGATTCCAAAAGCAATCTAAAAACATAAAAAAAAATCAGAGTCTATC